>NW_009628317.1:0-20303 GCF_000690535.1 Cariama cristata | reverse complement strand
CATTCCTGCAAAAAGGTGCCTATGGTGACAAGGTGCTCATTTCACCCTGAGCAGCTCTGGAATAATTGTCTCGTAGCAGCATATTTAGCATATTTAATACCTGACAGTCTACTTTCATAGTCTTATACTGAATATATGAATTGCTGTGGTCCACAGCACTCTCATGGCATCACAGAAGATTCCTGCCTGATCATTCATGAGTAAGACTTCGCAGGACTGAAAGTACTTGTGCTCTGATATAAAAACTAACCAGCATACAGTAAGGAATATATCTAACTTTTAACTCTTCTTAAGACTATTACTTGGAAATTTGCTGAGCGGACACTTAAAATAATTGTTGTCAGATATTTTTATATCATACTCAGGGTACTTTGTAATATTAATGGGCACAGGTGATGGAATCAGTATTTTCTCCACTATGCTGGGCTATATATTCCTAAATAGTTGAGCTCAAGTGCATGTCTCACTCATGTCCTTGCTCAGCTTTGGGGCAAGACTGAGGTGCAGTTTCCTTCTTTTCACCACGTTCTTCAGATAGGGAAGAAAAAGCCTAAGGGTGACAGGAGGGACTTGGCCAAGTGCCCAATCCATCCACATATACTACAATACTTATGTGGCCAGTGTGACATAAAATTGGCCAGTTGGAGAGGGCCACAGATGTTGAATTAGCAACTTCTTCATTAAGATCCATTCATGGCTTCCAACAACTAAGTTGAAAAATAGAAGATCAAAAAAGCATTCCTGGTAACTGTGCTGTCAAAGAGGATTAGAAACTGGGAGATGTGCAGAAAAAAATTGTTTTTTTAAGTTCTTCACAGCTTTTTTTTTTTTTTTTTTAACTCTTCAGGAATCCTGCATCTAATTTTCTCTTGAGTAGGGCCTCCAGGAAGCATAAGCTACCATCATCCATTCATGGCATCTCTCTCTTATGAAATACTTCTACATGCTTGTGCTAATTCCTTCTGAGATACTGGCAGCATATAAAATTATCACTTCTCTTTCATTTGAACTCCTTCATTTTAAGTCACATAACTGTCAGTAGATTTTACTGCAGCAACAATTTTCAAGCAGAGACCTCAATGACTTCAGTGAACACTAAAAGCCAATGGACCAATAAAACATATGCATCAGGTTGCACCACTCTTCTTACTTTCCATTTATATCCACAGACCTTCACAGGAGTGACCGACAAGAAGCAGCTCCAGATAATTCTATTTATGTGCTTAGGTTAGCAGGACCGGTGAAGAAGCCCTACAAGCTCACTCACAGCAACGTTAGGGGCTCCAGATGAATTTCATCAACACAGGGACCATTACTTCCATTAGAGGAACAAAAGAGCATCTTTTTAGGAGGGTATCATGGCTGATTGCAATACAACGCACTCACCTCCCTTCCTCTGTTTTTGTATATTGTTTTCCTCCTTATCTGACTGCCAGTGCTGTGATGAGCAAAATGATGTTAGTGAGATCAGAACTAAAGTCGAGGATTACTTTTATGAAGGAAATATGTCCCTTCTGTTTCTTGGTTATATATCAGCCTCAAGATAGTTTGAAGTATATTCTTTGGAAAATCGTCATGCAACAGATTTGCTGCTTTGTGACAATATAACAATTTTATCACTCCTAAATTTCCTCTTTACATTAGAAAAAGAAGAGAAAGTCAACCACCACTATTTTACTCCATCTATCAACCTTAAAAATATCTTATTGGGATAGCTGTCCAAAACAATTTTCAGAGGCATCAATTTAAATTTCCTTTCATTCAACCACAGCTGCATTATTATTATTATTATTATTATTATTATTAATATTATTGACTGGATACAATATATATCTATAAAAGTTTGAAAAAATATTTTTACTATTGTCACTAGAGCTAAGTATCTGTTCATATTTCAGCTACAGACAAAAAAATTAACAGAAACTGCTATTTTTAGACACTTGGTATAAGAGGGAAAATTTTTACACTTATTTTTAGGAAGAAAGAGTTGTTTGCCTTTTCTTGCTACCATTGCTCCAAGGTTGGAAAAGAGGTGAACAGTTTTTGTTTACTTCAATGAAAAGTCTCTATGTTAATTCAAGAATAACATTATATGGATGATGTTATACAGGAATTGACAAGATATTTGGGTTAACATCTGTGAATCTGTGTAAGTGAACAGAGGACTCAAAAAAAGCAACATGTTACCTTGGCAAAACACTTCACTGGAACATATGGGCCTAAGTTTGATCAGGGACAACTGAATATTCATTGATTTCATTTTACTTTTTCACTTACACCACTATATGAGAAGAATCAGGCACATCGAGCAAAATGTATACATATAAATTAATCTACCCGACGCTACAAGCATTTCTTGAGTAAGCACAGAGGACACATTCAGCGGTTCTCACACTTTGCATGTGGATGCAGTGTTTTAGATAGTGGGGTTTTTTTTAAATGCTGGCTGTATGTTATCTTCACTGCCTGCTAGGAAATTGTCTATTCATATAGTATTCTCCATTACTGATTTCTAGTTTTGAAGACTGTAACAGGTAAGTAAAATCAAGTACTCTTCAAGCAGTCTATTTTGATGGAATAATTGCTACCGTTGTCACAGTGATCTTCCATCCTTGTGGGTAGAGGACCATGGACAATGATTATAAGAATCAGACTGCAAGGGATATACATAAAAATGCTTAAGAACCCTTGTTTTAAAACTACTATTTGGATTATGTGGGTTTTGTTTTATTCTATTCATTTATTATTTTATATAATGTACTCATTCCTCAAATTCTTTCCCCTTCCTACGTAAGAGCTGGAGTATGGCTTGTAGGCACATCCTTACCTGTCAAGTACACGAAGCCTCTGTTCTCGCCAGCCTCCATTAAACGCTGCACTACAATTATCCTCAGTCACTGAACTGTTATCTCAGGGAATTGAATTAGACTTTCTAGCTTAGAGAACATCAAAATTTTTACACAAAATGTTATAGTTGAAATAGATCCAGTTTAGAGTATTATATGATGGTTAGGGTAGTAAAGACTAAAAAGGCTGGGTCACTGATTTAAAACAGAACTAAAAGTTGTGTCTGACTCTGAGGGTGGCTATTGAGAGCCTTATCAAGCAGGCTATTGCCTATTCAGATGCATGAAAAAATCAGTTTTCCATTTAGCCTTGCCTCTAAGTTCCAGCTGTAAAAATTTCCTTGAGGAAGGTTTGTTTGGGACTGATAGCAGTTCTGTGGAAAGTTTCAGTGTCAGTTTTTCACAAACTATCAGAATTTTTGGTTAAGAAATACAAAACAGTCTTAGATTGATGTTCAGAACTACCCCTGGTAAGTCCCTTTGTTTTGGTATCTTGAACATAATCGTTACCTACAGAGGTGGAAAGGGAAGTGTTCAGGAAATCACAGAATCATATAAATTGGTTATTTTCCTGAAAAAGGTGTAATATATTTCATTTCTCTCTCTCTTTCAACACAAACCAAAAAACCTCTGAGATTTCCTCTCAGAAAGGACTATCTTAATTGGCTTATTGCCTCTATAGCTGAAACACAAAATTATTAGTTAGCATGTGCTATGCATTTTAAATCGAACTGGTTCATCACAATTATTATTTAAGATTACTCTGTCAAGAGTATGTCAATATATCTTTCATCCATGAAGGCTTTATGATATATGGTCCTGACTGTTCTAGGCAAAACCTGATGACAATTTAAATTTGCTTTATATATCTGGATTTCATTTGCATTACCACTCTAAAATGTGAGCAGAAATCAACATGGAACAACACTTACGACATTTCCAAAGTACAAATATCCCCAAGTAGACTTGAGAGTTTTATTATTAGTACTTACCCCATACCTAGATATAATTTCTTACCTCCACCCTCCAATGTATTCCCATCAGTGCCCATTCACCATTCACTCCCCCGACCATGCAAGTCTTCCCATTACACGGGATGAAAGCTGTTGACCGACCCGCCCGCCCATCTGAATTTAGAGTGCTCAGTCACGTTTTACGCGCATCTCAAATACATGCCGGTTTAAAACAGCCTCCCACCCAGGGTAGCTGGGGCCACATTTGAGGTTGAGCCCAGAGGGATTGAGCACCTCTGCCCCTCTCCCGGGGGTCCCTGAGCACCCCCAGGCCCCCTCCTGTGTCCAGGTCCCGGAGGCCCTGAGCCAAACTTGCTCCCACTGGAATCACAGCAAAACTCAGCTGAATTCAGTGGGATGGCAATGAGCCCAAGGGATGACAATGCAAAGATAATGCTGTGGGATGCTGCTGTTGGATAGTTTCTTCTGAATTTACAGTGAGGAAAAAAAAAGAAGGGAAAGGGAAAAATGCGATGACAGTTACAAGCTGCTATGCTTTCCCTTCCCGAAACAAGGAAGTTTTCACTTCTTTGCCAGACAGAACTGTAGTGTCTGTTGTCATTACTCTTCTTTTTTATTATTTAAATTAAAATAATTTCTGAAAAACGTTTCTTCCCTTGTTCCCCATATACAGGCTAAAATATAAACAGGTAGAGAGAAGTATAAAATCCAACCTTTATTCCACTTTGAACAAGCTTGTGTATATCCAAAAAAGGTTCCTTGAGTATGTCTCCTTCAGGACTGAAAATCTTCACATATCCTTCTTTCTCAAGAATAAAGAGGCGATGGGATCCGTCCCCACAATGTACTGCTCCCACAGGCTGCCTTAGTCCACTCACAACCTCCTGAATACAGAAGCAGTTGTGCTTGTGTTTTCTAAAAAAAAATTTAAAAATAGTGAGAAATCGCTCCTTTCTCGTAACCATGACACAACCACATCCCTAAAAGATAAAATGATTGTTCTGCAGTGATACTAAAAACACAGTTATACAATCCAGTATAAATTATTTCCTTGAATGGATGTAAGCAGATAATACTGAAAAACAATTTGAACTTTACTTGAGCCAAATTTGGCTTGTATACAGGAAAGAGAAAATGAATTCATCTTAGATCTGAAATGTAGAGGAATAGCAGAGAAAAAAATTTGGTAAAAAGAGAGAACAGTTTATAAATACAAAATTTCTACCATCCAATAAACACAGTATATTCCAGCAATTTGACAAAATTTGGGCTTTAAATCTCATTTAAAAATAACGACTTATGATGGGACAATCCAATGTAATTCTTTTCACAAAGAAAAATGCATGAATGAAAAAGAGAGAAAATAATGAAAAAAATATTTTACTAATAAACTTATTGTAGTCGTTTAGTAATATTAAATTCAGGTAGAAATTACTTCCTAGAACTATGTGTGATCTACAGGGTGGACCATAACCAAGATCCACAGGGTGGATCCAACCAGGATTCTAACACCTTTTCAGCAATGCAAATATCAAATGGGGCTGAAATTTTGAAGCTAATGTAACTTTCTCTTTTGACAAACACTAGCAGCAGCAAAAGAAAGTAACATCTGGAAAACACAGCTGCTGAGCATAAGCACACGCTGAGCTGTTTCACTGTGAAAACCACAGGCTTTGCTAGGGTTTTTTTTCAGATTAAACAGCATTTATCTTTATGAACCTGCTGATCTCTTCCTCTTTGTCATATTCTTCCATGTGGTCCAGGGAGTTAGAAGCTGGCCCTCGCACTTGTTTTCTTGGAAAATCTGGAAAGCATACACCACCGTCTTTTCTTGCATAGTAAAAGCAAAACTCATCAGCTGTAGTTTGGAGAAAACCTTAAAAATGCAAAAGAGCATACAAATATTTAGTGTGTTGTCATGTCTGCAGTTTCGTGCCGTCAAACTAATCTTTAAATAGATTATATATTGAGTGGAAAAAGAAGTCATTTTAAACAAAGTGCTATCTGCAGAAAAGGCCTGCCCTGAGTAAATACAAACCGAGTATTGCCTTTTAGAGTTTATGCATCTGTATTTGTATTAAACCTTATATTCAGCATGCTTAAATGAAAATACCAATTCATTCAAAATGACACTACAGTTCAAGCATTAAAAAATTAAGAGAGAAGGTTCAGAGTTGAGGCTGGGACACACTTTTCCCTGATTTTAACCGTATTAATCAAGCGTAGTATCTGCTGTAAAATGGCTCGAGCAGCTTTCATTTAACTTTTTTTTTTTTTCTGTTTTAAATGGCTTGTCGTAGTAAAAATTTCAATAAAGACTTTGGTAAAAGACATGCAGTAAAGACTTTGTGGAATGCCAGCAGCAAAGGACATCAGTCAGAGAGGTGAATAATTAGTTGTCTCAGAAAGGGAGAAGTACTGCTGAAAACGGCACCGTGTTGACATGCGGTTGGCCTCTGGTTGACTCCCAGCATGAGAGTGGGTGAACGCAGTGTCCCACCGCCAGGTCTACCTCCTCAGCCCCCATCCCCTGAAAAGGAGGATATGTCTCAGGCTGCGTTGGAGCTGGCTTTAAGCTGGCTTGGATGAAAAGCGGTCTTTAGGTTTTGGGTTAAAATGGGAAGGAGTTCAAAGACCCAGGGAAACACCAAGTTGGTAAAATGAGAGCCTTTCTGGAAAAAGCCTGCCACTACTGATATTACACTATGTTTAATGACAGCAATAATACCTATTTCTGTCCACAAACCTATCTCTAGTAATTTCTATCCAGTTGTTAATCATTAATATTAAATTTAAGAAGATAGAATTTGGCTAGTTATACATGCACTATTTTACTAAAACGTTGTTAAGATAGTAGGTCTTAAGTTACCTTCACTCCTCTTTGCATTATTGGCATACTGTGTTAGGATGTACTATGGTCCAGGACATAACTCATAGGATACACAGAATTAGCACTTAATTGGAATTAGAGGCCTAATTTATGCATGGCTTTACCACTTGTGAATAATGCAGTAATCTATAGGTCTTGGCCATAAAACCTCTGGCTTACGACGTACAATAAGAGCTGATCAGGGACAGCTGTGTTTCATTGGAAAATGCCAATTTCTTAAAAGCAAAGCTTTTTCAGAAACATTATCAGTTTTGACAAAATTTTAGCTAACATGATGTTTCTGGTCCAAACTCAAACTTCTGGTCTAAATGAAAAAAGAGAGAAAGAGACAGCAAACCTCTTATCGCTATACTCCAATGTCTTGTAATTACGGTGTTTCATTAGGAAGAGGAATATTCAGGTCAATGCCCCTCATCTGTCAGGGAAGAGGTTGACCCTAAGTCTCCCATTTCCCAAGTAAATGTCCTAACAACGACTTTATTAGCTATCCTGGGGTGGTCTCCCTGTGGCTTTCTTCATGGAAAATTTCGAAAGAGTTCAATTTCTTCCTTATGTGGAATAGGAAAATTTTTTAGATCCCAGAATTTTTGTGGAGTGGAAAGCCTTTCCCACCCAACTATACTTCTTTTCATATGCATCTTCCTTTAAAAATATTGGAAAAATAACACGACAAAGCCTGCCTTTGGTTTCTATAAAATAATATCTGGAAACACATGGTAGTGCGTTGTGGTGTAAAAGTTTAATTACCATGATTTGGAGCTTCAGCAAATATCATCTCTGAGGAGCTGGTTTTAATTTATAGTAGTTATTTGGAGAAAATGGGAGATATAATTTCAAGTGGAATAACTGAAGAGGAACCCTGATATAATCACGGAGTAGTATTCCAAGGCTTGTAGATACAATGCCAAAATCAAAGGTAATGTAAAATCTTGCTGTTGAATTATTTGGAATAATCTATTTCTCTAGGCACAGTGCGTCATTCAAGAAAATGCAATAGCAAATTAGAGGTGTACAATTTCTAGGAATTTCTAGAATTTTCCAAGTATACCATCTACTACTTAGTAAAGAGAAACTATTCTTGGCTTGAATGTTATCTTCAGTCAGAAAAACTGAGAGATTGTTATGATCGTCTTACTTACTTGGTACACGTTCATTTCAAATAACAATAGGATGCAAACTTGCTTGACTAATGCCTTACACAATGCCTTTTCTTATATGTAAGACTAATCCCTTATGAAGTATTTTATCATGCACTTAAGTACATGTTGCACTGCAGTTGCCTTTTGCTATTTAGCAAACCCATCAACAGGTTCCACCAAAGGATAAGGCTTATGTTCCATTTTTCTTAGAAATGGTTGTAAAAAATGGGGTTTGAATTAAACGACGAAAATCAGGCAGTAAATTGTTAAAATGTTGTGCTACCGGAAGGAATGTAACCTCTGTAAACACAGTTTCACCTGTGTGTTAGGGATGGAATTTTGTTCTATAAAAAACCACAGTAATTTCCAAAAAATAAAAATCTGTTTGTGTTGTATATGCTAGAGTCATCATACTAACAGCTTCACTAAAGACAGTTAGAAAAACATTTGCTTCTACTCTCCTATCTGCTTGTAGCCATTTCATGTTTTCGTTATCGTGCTTAGGTCGTGAGGTCCTGAGTGCACAGTTGGCGTTTTGCTCCGTGTTTGTACAGTGTCCAGAAGACTGGTCCCAGACAAGTGCCCCTAAGCACAAGGAATTGTTTGGCAGAAAAAAAAAGAAAAAGATCATTTTGCTCAGTCTGAGTTTATTCAAATACAGCTCTGTCACTGTCCTCTATGAGAACTATGCCTAATAAGGACTGCAACGTTTGGTCCTGTGTGAATTTCTGAACTTACTACTTTATTTTAAAAGACTCATACATATTATCACAAATGTCCTACCAGCTGTGTATGTGTTGACAGAGCAGTGCCTGTGTTAACAAAGAAAACTGAAATCAGAAAGGAAGAGTAAACATAATGTGTAAGTGTTGTACATGTCAGATTTTGCTCAGGCTTGCGTTCCTATGCTTTTAAAACTTTCTGTCTTGCAAACAAGCGTCCAACTACAGACTTCTCAGTTAAGGCAGTTACAGTGAAGGCTTTCTGTGTTCACCTTTATAAAAAACTGTGGGAATAAATGGCGTGATTTCAAGGAAAACTTCCGCTCTCAGCTGATCCTCACCTCCTCTCTCCATTCGTATTTGTGGTCAGTTATTCCTCACGCTGGATCTTCTTCCTATCCTACCTTCACCAAATTCCACTTCGCTGGATTCCCTGCTTACCCATCCACCTGCCTCTTCTCTTTGATATACAACTCAAACGCCGTGGTAGCATTTGTCCCAGTCTTTACAGCAAGATAAGTTCTTATTCGCTCCCCTTCCTTGTTTGCACTACACAGGATTGAGTATCATCCGCTCATCTGAGTAGACCCACGCTGGCTTGGAGAGCACCCGCAAATGAGGCTCACCTGCTTTATTCCTGCTATGACTGTGAGCATACAGTTCCCTGGTTTGTCTTTTTTTTTTTCTGATTTGCACTTTTGACAGCTAGATGTAAATTTGTTCACAAACCCCACATTCTCTTCTCTCTTCTCAACTCAGGGAAAACTAAATCAAAAAGGTGATTCAAGACTGATTGTTTCAAACATGTAGTAAGTTCAGTGGTAGCTCCCATCATTTCCTACTGGTTTCTGGTTTTCAGGTGACTAGTGGCCCTCTTCTCTTACTCACGCATTGCACGTACCTGCACACAGGCAGTGCCAGGGTTAATCCCCTTGATGCTCTTGTTAGCAGTAGCAACATTGTAAGCCACTACTATTTTTCGGCAGATTGACTATGTTTACTGTGACTATTACTTGACTACGTTAGAACTTCTGGAAGTGTTGTGTGAGTTGCAGAATTTCTTAGATTTCCAGCATTTTGGGCTGGGGTGCCCCTGTTTGGCATTAAAAAATTCATATCGAGTGTCTGTTCTGGTAATGCCTGGATTCAGATCTCGGCCTGGATCTGAATTCACCCACAATCATCTGGAACCCATTTCTTCAAATGAAAATAATGGAGAGAACATAGTTCAAAATCCGTCCGATGTCCTTGGATGGCAGAACGCACCGTGGCTGTGGCACAGGTTTGTTCCTTAGAATATGTCACCTCCACTGGCACGGAGCAAGTTTCTGCTCATGCCTAAAGGGAGAATCACCCATGCCTTTCTTTACTAGCTATATTAATAATAAATATCAGACGGTCTTCTCTTATGACCTTGCAAAACTTAAAATTCATATTGAATGAAGATACTTCATCAAGTCTCTTAACCCCAGTGTCTCCATCAGTAATCACTTAAACTGAGGCTTACAATAAAAATCAGATGAGAAATAATGAGAACAGTCACCTGAGATAAAGCAGGGAAGTTCTAATCTCATAGACTTTGTGAAATATTACACCCTCCGGTGTTAACGTGTCCATACAATCTAACTAACGACTACCAGCTATTGTTACTGTTCTGTTTGAATAAAGAATCGGGTCCACTTTTTCTTTGGATATTCCTAAAGAAGTCAATGGACGTTCTGATACAGTCATAACTGGGGGGCAAACTGCTGTCTTCAAAAGAGTTAACCAACGATCTGCTAGAGCCTTCCTCTTTGCAAAACCAGACAGAACAATAAATGAATTTCTGGAGCTAACTCGTGAAAAAAACTGATGTATAATTTCTCAGTCTTCTTGGTTAATACGTACCGCTAAAATTTCAATTCCAGAAAAAATGCTTGCTATCTTAAATCACTAGTAATATTTCTCAGTTGTGGAGGACCTAAGGGATAAAATTACTTTTGTAGTCAGCAATTTCCTTAAACTCCTTTGCATTGGTGTTCAGAAACAATTAGCACTCCCTAATGGAGGAAGAGCAATTATTTGACTTTTTAACAAATGCACAGTGAATCATTGCCAGAGACCTTGGGTTTGGGGACCTGTTAATTTCCAACTCTTTGTTTAATCCTCCAGGCTAAGCTGAAAACATAGCTTCCACATTTTCTATTTTTTTCTTTCTTTTGCAATAAATATTACTATGGATATATGAGTCTCACAAGTAAAATAGAAAACCCAAATAAGTTGTTATTTTAATTATACGTATTTTAGAATGTGTAAGGCTATTACACTATACTAAAATCCTACAGGCCATCTTCTCAAAAAGAGGGACCTGAATCGTAATTAGTAGCTTCAGGAAATCCTAGTATAGGTATCAACAACTGTGTGTACCAGTCGAGTCACCGAATTAACCCTGTTGGTGGATGTCAGTATGCAACAACTTTTTGTTAGTACAACCCACTTTCAGAACAAGTATTTAGAATGATTATTAGCATCTGATTGATGTAGGAAAAATCCTATTTCAACTGACGCTAAAGTATGTAAGCTCTTTTCCCTGCAAAGCACAGTGCTCTGTCCAGTGCTAAAGTTATGCTTTCATCTGGTTATCTTTCAAGGCAACCTGGGTGGTCACAAAAAGCACTTGACATCTTGATGCACTTCAGCAGTTTTACATATACACAAACTTTGTAGAAAAATAAATTTGTCATTCGTCACCACATATGTTGATCTGAGGAGTGAGGTTCCTGTGGCTATAGCTCCTGTGCTGCTCAGCCCTTTCTCATTCTCTCGCCCTCCCTCCGCCTCCTCCTTCTTTCTCCCTTTTGCCTCTTTCACTTTTTCCAATTAAACAAATTTTTTCCTCAGAAACACAGAATTTCACAAAACAGCTATGAGGGACTTGCTCCGCAGACTATGCAGAGCTACAAACTCATGTCAAAAAAAGTCTTTGTGCTGACTTATTATATGGGCCAAACATTTAGAATATCTAATCTGTTATCGCTGTTCAGCTTCTTGGCAACTGTGATCTATTCTGCTTTGCTTTGGGGAATGTGATAAAGAGCAAGAAACAGCTGGTTTAAGAAAGCCTTAGAAACATCTCTTAGTTTATAAAGACAATAATAATATTTTCATATTTGAATGGGTTGAGATACATGTTAAACCACACTAAAGGGAAAAAGTAAGTCAATTCAAAATGTTTTCTCAAGTCAATAAAAGAATGCTGAAAAAAACCCCTGCACCCTTGGGATTTCAGAGAAAACAAGTACACACTGTACACACGCAATTAAAAAACCCTCCTCCAAATCTCATCCACTTAAACTATCCCCTTTACCCAAATATGTTTGTATTGTATTACAAAGCTGTGTTCATATGTCAAAAATGACTATTCACAAATTCATTTTTCATATCATTTTCAACTTTTTTTTTCCAGTCTGTGTTGCTAGTAAAAAAAAAAAAATCTTGACCACTTTAATTATTTTCTCCTGTGTGGCATTATTTATAAGTAGTGTTTGGACAGGCAAAAACACATAGTTTAAAAATGACGGTCTTAAACATATAAATAATTTACTATTGAGAATACCAAAGATGTTATTTATTATCATAGTGTATTAAGACAGTATTTCTAAAAGAACCATCTCCCATGGTTGTTGTTGGTATCTTGTTGATATAGCGGCAAGTGATAGCACACGTTTGGTGACTGCCTTAGAGAACGCAGGTCAAATTCTGGTTTTGGTTACGTCCAGCTAACTCAACTGACTACAGCAAGGAAGGGTTAGGTTAGTGAAGACTTTGGTTGTTAACAGCACGTTGGAAGTGATTCAGAGATCACAGAAGTCTATCAAATAGCTCCCTTTGATTTCAATGGGCTTTAAACCCTGTGGAAAAAACATCAGTTTCTAGGGTAACAAAACCAGAAAAAACACTTCGCTCATCAGCTTTTAGAGTTTACAGCAAACAGCCAGCATCCTTTATTTCTTGCATTTTAAAGCTATCTCTCATTTAGAATAGCCTTTTGGACGGCCAACTGCTCGTTTACATGATTTAACACGCTAATATTTCAGCAAAGGTAATAGTTTCAGGTGCCTTTGACAGCAAACAATCCTGTGTCTCATGGAGAGTTTAATAGGAGGGTGGCAAGAAAACGCTCAAAATATTTACCTCACTACATAAGATCTGCTGTGAAGGCCCTGAGATATTCTGTCTTTGCTTGGGCAAAATCCCCTGGGTATCAGTGGGGATTTTACCTAGTGAAGAGCTGGATCTATAACCGCTCAGGCAATATCAACATTTCAAAACAAGACATCCTCTAGCCCCGCATTTTGTTATAGCTTTTACCTGGTATGTGACCTCTGCAAGTATAATAGAATTCTTTACAATAGTCCTTGCACAGGTAGGGAAGAGTTAGTTCTCGTTCAGGTGTTGCCCCTTTCTCAGGTGAGTGGAATAGGTTCTGAGCGTGAGGTGAGCAGTGTGCACATTTGATTTCCTCCAGTAGCTTCGCACATTCTGTGTTGTTGGTAACAGAAAGTATCTGCAAGCCACAAACCAGAGACAAATAAGCACACGACCTGTTTCCCCATCTTTCACACACATACACACACACAAAAAAAAAGACCGCATGATCTAATGTGATAAATAATGCTAGCGGAACCAATACAGTTAGTATAAATGCATCATGTTTCATGTCACCATTCTGGAAGTGCAAAAAATTTTTACTATGAAATGTGCAATATGGCATTAGTACAGTGAGTTTTTAAGCGCTTGCGTCTCTTTCTCAGATAAGAATAACAGTAGTCAAGTTATGGACTCATGCCTGCAATCTCTTAATCACATAGGCAACCTCTGAGCTAGAGGGATCGTTTATATGAGGAGGAGATACAGCAGCAGGCCTTCTACCCCCTTCTCTGATGAGAAATACTTAAAAACCTAACTTGTAAGGTGACCTATTCAAGTATGAGAAGGACCTGGGAGTCCTGGTGGACAACAAGTTGCCCATGAGCCAGCAAGGTGCCCTCGTGGCCAAGAAGGCCAATGGTACCTGGGGGTGCATGAGGAAGAGTGTGGCCAGCAGGCCAAAGGAGGTTCTCCTCCCCCTCAGCTCTGCCCTGGTGAGGCCACATCAGGAGTGCTGGGTCCAGTTCTGGTCTCCCCAGTTCAAGACAGACAAGGAACTACTGGAGAGAGTCCAGCGGAGGGCAACGAAGATAATGAGGAGACTGGAGCATCTCCCTGATGAGGAGAGGCTGGGGGAACTGGGTCTGTTCAGCCTGGAGAAGAGCAGGCTGAGAGGGGATCTCATCAATGCTTATAAATACTTTAAGGGCAGGTGTCAAGAGGATGGGGCCAGACTCTTTTGGGTGGTGCCCAGCGACAGGTTAAGGGGCAATGGGCACAAACTGAAACTCAGGCAGTTCCACCTGAATATGAGGAAGAACTTCTGTACTGTGAGGGTGGCCGAGCCCTGGCAGAGGCTGGCCAGCACGGGGAGATATTCAAAACCCAGCTGGCCGTGTTCCTGTGCAACTGCTGTAGGTGAGCCTGCTTTGGCAGGGGGGTTGGACTGGATGGTCTCCAGAGGGCCCTGCCAAACTTGATGATTCTATGATTCTATTTAGAGACTAAAAATTAAAATTCTACCATCAAAACACATCAGGAAAACCATATCTAGGTGTTTGTTAAGTATCTTGAACGATACCATAGTCCGGCTATTGAAATGACTGCTGTGGCGATCAGCAGGTGCCTTGGATTTGTCATGCTTTAAATGCTGCTCTGCTTTTTGCTCCCTCTAATGCGAACTACTTGGAGGTGGGAAAAGCTGTACGTTTTCAGACATTTCTTTTTATAAGTGAAAAAGTAGAATTTGTTCGTAACATCTTGTTTGCCTCAATACCGAAACTTTGTCCTGAAAAATGAGCATGTATTATGCATAGTACTTGAAGCAGCGCAAAACCACGACTGATGATGTGTTTAAGTAAACACAGGAGCCTAAGGAGCGCAATGTCATCAAATCGTGAAAAATAATGGAAAACAGCATAGTTGTCTTTATTAGTCTTTGAATGCAGTACACTTTGTTAATCTATTGTTAACCACATGGATTGTGTTTTGATCATTCATCCCAATGGTGGGTAGTGGGAAATGTGTTCTCGGTTGAGAGGGCCTGAATCTGATCCAATGCAAAAACAAAGCTCAGGTTATTTCTGCTATTTGTTTAACACGGTTATAAACAAAGACTGTAAGACACTTATATTAAGAAATATTAATGCGGTAAATACTTGTATTCTGTAAAATTTGGAAATATTTGTAAATAGCACATTTGAAAATACTGACACAGTTTTGCTACAGTTCATATCTCTGAGTTGATTTGTAGAAGGACTTTCCAATGTCGTTCCCTTGCACATAACATCGAAGGGAATTATCTAAGTTATTTTTGATAAAATAAGTTATTCAATGCATGAAGACTCTTGATATGTTTGAGTATGCTCTCTCATAGGTCGGCTGTCTTCTAAAATGCAGGACTTTGATAACACAGTTCTGAACTCAGCATTTTATTTACAGATCATAATTACATAAACCTCAAACACTTGAGAGAAATGCACTCTCCATTGTTTTAAACAGATACATATTCAAAATATTACACAATATATGGGCTGTACAGCTACACAAAATCCTACTAAAAGGAACCTTAATTTAGACTCTTTCCAGGAAAATTTAGTCTTACCATACATATATTCTCAAAAGGCCATCTGAAATGTGTACTAAAGTTTAGTGGCATAAGTCGGACCACTGATTGGAAGAACACTATTTGGCGTCTACCCTTATTCTGGAAGAGCTGCCATTGGCTTCAAAAAGAATTCCTCCAGATTTGCCAGGATCATTAAATGCATTAAATGTTCTGTTCTTTAGAATATGTTCTCAGACTATCGTCGGCTTCGTAGCACCTGCAATTAAGTAATGGGACTAATATCTGCCACGTATGGTTTATTAGCTCTCTTCAGACCCTTCTTGGAAATATAATTGTCTCACATCTTCTTTTGGAAAGGATTTGTTGTCTTTTTTTTTTTTTTTTTAACCTTGAAGACAGTAATCAATTAATTGCATGTTGCATGTATGGCAACAGTTTTGCATTGGCCCTGAGTTCTTTGGGAAATTCCTTCCGCAGCCCCAGCTCCTTCTCTCCTGAAAAAGTTTAGCTTCTTTTTGCTAGATTGCTCATTTGAGCCATAGCAGCAGAACTGTTAACCTTAGTCTTCTTTCTTGAGTTTCAGATGTTGTTCTAGATATGGTAGATCTGGGGAAAAAAATGCCTTGAATACAAGAACTAAAAATGTAATGATAACTACAATAAACTATAACCAAAATACATAATAACTAAAACTTTGAACTTGACTTAATACTGCCTAGAATGGCAATCCAGGTAGTAGAGAACAGACTTCATGTGCTTGCAGTAAATCACACTGCTGAGGCTATCTTCTGCATTAGCTGGACTTTCTTAAGGGATGATGGCATCCTGACCTCGGTACTTTGCGTTGCTGCGGGTCTGATGGGAAGCGGCCTGTATAATTCAGTCAAGTCATTGTCTGCCAAATAGAACAAAGTCTGAAGCCAATAGGGGATGATCAAAAGCACTATCCATAAATGCTCCTTTTTAGGAACATTATGTTACCCAGAAGCTGGGAGTAAGCTAAAGTAAGGATGAAATGACCTATTTTGGTGTTTCGACCAAAGGAAAGCGCACCATGACTACAGATTCTTCCAAGTACTTGCCTACATCCAGTTGTATCACCTGCTTTGCAAAAGTCTCAGATGTTTTCATCAGGGGGTTGATCTCAGGCAGCAGGCTTTCTTGTGGTAGCAGTAGGATGGTGTGTTTAGAAGTACAAGTAAACGTGAGGTATTACTAGGTCAATATTCAGTGTGTTTATTGAATTAACTCCACAGTGATGCAGACAGAAAACTGTACTTCTACTGGAAGACTCCAGAATGTATTGTGAACAGAGGGAAAAAAGAAAAAAATTACAGGATAGCAAAGCTCATTTACTGTTTCTTGTGGAAAATGTAATTGACGTTGCCTGGTGATACAGGAGAAGTAATGCTTGCCAACATTTCAGTCCTCAAAGTTAAGACAAAAGGATCCTAATCCCCCTGAGCAGCTGCTATCCAGGAATTAACCACAGGAATTCACCCCCTCGTGTAATTTCTGGAATGAATCTTGGTCATATAATAGCTAATCGGAAGATTAAGGAATGAGAGTCAATCAATTATCTGAAAATCAAGTACAATGTTATTTAACTTCTAGAATGCTCAAGCAAAATAGGGTGGGAACATTTGCTCCGTGTGAGGTCTGATGTATAACTCTGTCCTGGCTAGGAGATAGGACAACTGTTCCATTCCGAATTTCAGTAAATCGATAATGTATTTATCCTGGAGTATATCAAACCAGTTTTAAGTGAAAGCTGAAATACTTATTTGAATGAACCTTCTTCTGTTGGATCTCTACTTTGAAAATGACCTTAAAGTTGACAATGGCTTTAGTCTTTTGACGAAATGTAAACTAATTTCCTGCTTCAATTTTTAAAGTCGTATGTGAAACCATCAAACTGCGGTGGTTTAAACTAACTGTGCTCTGGAAAATATGTAAAACTTCCAAACATTTATTGCAACATGCCTAATAATGATTATGCCTGCTGCTGACTAATTTACAACATCTGTAAGATCATCCTTTAATCTCTAGCCACATGAAAGTAAAACGAGTAGACTAAAGGTAAGATAAATCCTGGAATGCACAGGAAAGCGTAGCATACTAAATTGGTTTATCAACAAAAAGAATAGTGCGAAGAAGAAGAAACAGAAGACGACACAATAGACAGGAATTCTTTACGTTGAATATTGTCATCTGTTTTGTGTACTCTGTCATATCTAGTTTGAGAAAGGCAGTATAATTTTGATGTCGACAGAAAAAACCCAGTGAAATAAGTCATCGCATTAAGCCGTATTTGAGATACAAGCATTTATGCCTCAAAATCATACGCTTATGAGATTGTTCAGCTGTTGGGTTGAACATATGCTTCTTCTGTATTATAGTGCTGGATTATGTCATTAAAGAGTTCGGTTTCAATTTTAGGGTAATATGTAAATAGATCATTGTACTAAGGCAGCTGTTAAAGGGACCCCAAGATGAGTTATTTGTTTAGTTGGATGTGTTCAACAATAGCCTTTGTTCGTGAAAGAGCCAGAGCAAACAAATGATTGTAAAAGGGCACACTTGAAAACAATTACTTTTCACCCATTCCTTGACAGCCTTGGCTGTGAAACCATCCAAGGTAGAGAGGGCTTCTTTGCCTGTCAGGCTGTAAGCAAGCTTTTAGAAAAACTGATATTACAATGTTTGACAAGTAACCCTTCATAAACAAGGCGATATCGCAGAAAACTAGACAGCAAAGAGTTAAATGTCAACAACAGGATGCAAAAAACTTACTGGAGCCAGTGCAGAGTTGTAGCTCCATTTTTGTTCCCCAAGCCGCAGGCAATGGTAGCGTTTTCATTATAAGCACAGATCAATAATTTGGTCAAAAATTCTCAAAGACCCGGCGTCTTAACCAAGAAGCACTTATGAAAATGTCTACTGAGCATGCTCAATTCTTTTTCTTTCTTTTTTTTTTTTAAAAAAAAAAGCTAGCGTTCAGATTTCTGTTAATGTCATAGCCACTCCGTTGTGTAGATATATGATGGGGTTTTAAAGTAGCTGGTTTTGGAACTGTAGTAGAACTCAGGTTAAAAAATGTGGTTTTAGAAAAGTTCCATTCCAATGTACTCCATAAGAGTTTGCCATGTCTTTTATGGAATGACCACCTCATCCTGTCAAGTATAAATGACATGTATTTTGACATTTTTTTCTGAACATGTATCGATATGATACAGCAGATCTGCAAGTTTCATAAACGTTAATCTTTGGTGAAAACCAGTCTGATTTTAAACTCCTGTAAAATAATATTCCTCAAAAAGTGTAATTCATGTTTAAAAACCCAGGTTCAACAGCTCAGAAATAGCTAGTGTAGCATATATGGCCAATTCCTCACATTTATGTCAGGTTCTCAGTATCGTTAGTAGAAAACAAACCAAACCAAAGGGAATTAAAAGGTATTTTGAAGGAATAGTGAGAAGAGAATAAACGCTTCAACTGCCTGGAGATTTAAAACTAGCCAAAATTCAACTTTTAATTTACTGCATTCAGCCAATTACTACAAGGGTCTCCAAGCATTGAATAATCTCGGTAGCATATATGACACCGAGACATTGCAAACAGGGTGAATTAAGGACATATTTTCCAGTCCTTATTCTTTTTTTCTTTTCTTTTTTTTTTTTCTTCTTTTCTTTTCTTTTTCTTTTTTTTTTTTTTTTCCCCCAGCTAGATCTTTCAGGTTATCTGTGTGTGGTTAGTTTATAGTTTAATTCAATTATCACACAGGAGCTTAATGACACTGTCTCTAGACAACATGAAGAAATATATCTGCCTTGAATCTCAAACTGCTGCTGCATATGGTATGAATAAAGAGAGATCTGCAGCTGAAAAACCTGCAGTAAGACAGTTCTCACTCATCTGGGAATAGAGGGGGTAGGACAAATGCTCCCTCAAAAGGCATGAACATTTGGACAGAGCTGGGGACTGAAGGAGAATGATGTTCTCCAGTTTCACCCATTAGTGAACCAACTAACAAACACAATGGTGTTGTTGTTATTCTTTTGCCATAAGCAACAGGACTCTGTGTGTGGGCAGCAGTTTAGTGGGGAGGAGGATAAGTCGACCCCTTTTTGTCCTATTGATTTTTTCCTATTTGCATGACTTGAGCAAATTAAATGATGCAATATGGCTTTTTGTTACAAAACAAAGTGAGAGATACCACCCAGACACATATGTTGATTCGTAGAAGCTGTTTACATGAGAATGGAGTGAAATCTACCGTGAACTGAGCATAAAAATTCGATTCAGGCTGGGTATTTTTTTTTTTTATTATGCTTGGGCCAGCAAGACTGAAACACAAGTTTTCCAAGAGTCTCTCAGACCTTGACAACTACAGAGTTGTAACTGAGGAATTCTTAATTAAACCTAAACCAGGATGGAAGGGGAAAAAAAAAAAAAAAGAAGAAAAGCAAAGCAAAAATAAAGAGACACCTGATTGTTTATTTCACGTGCAGTGATTCTTAATGACACGGTCCAGCAGCTTCCCACCCTGTGCGTACCCCTGGCTCCAGCACTGCTCGTCCCAGCAGAGCTCATCAAACACCGTCCTGCCGGGTTAGGTACCAACGCCTCTGAAAAGCTTCAGCAACAGGCTGCTAAGCGGAGTTTAACTTGCTAAAGGATGCCCAGAACAATTTTAAGAAATGGGTGAGCAGAGGAGGTGCTTCCCTTCACATGACCACAGATTGAAATTGGGCAGAGAGGCTGCCAGGTGATGTGAAAAGGCAGATTATGGCCCGGCACCTTGGGCGAGCAACCGGTCTTTGGCGATGACTTAGAGCGGGGTCCTCACCCGGCACCTTCGGGGGTCTTTTTGCAGCTGATCCGGGCGGTCCCGGGTAACGCGCGGGCCCCGAGGAGGCTGGAGCTCACAAAGTTTTGGTACACCCGCACCATCTACTCTCCAAAAACCTTCCTGACTAAACATGTGGAGCAAATTGGACGAGATTTTTCACCCTAGAAAAATAAACCTGAAACC
>NW_009628316.1:1106-1333 GCF_000690535.1 Cariama cristata | reverse complement strand
TCCTCTTTATTTACAGCAGCCCCAGGGAGCAGGAGCCGGAGCTCATTCGTGCCGTGGGGCGGCTGTTAGGTTTTCTTCTGCTTGCGACCTGGGGGCAGAGGAAAGGGTGGGGGCGTCAGGGCCGGGACCCCCCACCCTGATTCCTACCTCAGGAGGGGACACGGGGGACACTCACGGAGCTCGTTGTTTTTGGTGATGGCGATGGCGGCGCGGGCGCGGGGGCCTTG
>NW_009628316.1:0-1066 GCF_000690535.1 Cariama cristata | reverse complement strand
GTGGCCATCTCCATCTCCACCGTGTCACCCAGCCGCTGGCACTGAGAGGCCGGGGTCAAACCAGGCACATCGGCAAGTTGGGGACACCCCTGTCCCCTCCCTGGGTCACCCGTGGGTGTCCATCCCTACCTGGTTGTCCACCCTGAGCTCGCTCAGGGTGGTGTTGTGGTACATGGCCTTGATGACGCTCATCATGCCGACGCTGGTGATGAAGTTGGATTCGATGTTGAGGCTCTGCAGGGTCTTGTTCTCCATCAGCATCTCGGCTACGGCCTGTGTGTCACCTCAGGGTGTCACCTCGGGGTGTCCCCCAGGGCTGGCACCCACCCCTCTGGCATGTCCTGGGCCACCAATGCCCCGGGTGATGGTGGAAAAGCCACCGTCACCTGGCCTTGCTGGTGCCCAGGACGGAGCCTGGGGCAGGGGACCGTGTCCCTTCCCTGTCTGGGGACATGTGGGGACATGGGGGACGCGGGACTGGGACTCACGCTGGCCACGGGGTCGTTGCTGCGAGTGGCTACCAGGCTGAGCTTCTTGACGTGCGTGTTGGTTTTCATGGCCTCGCAGATGGCCTTCAGCGTGGAGATGGGAATGTCCTGCGGCAAGGGGATGTGGGTGTCACCCAAGGGGATGGGGACATCCTCGGGGATGCAGGATGTCACCACGGGGGTGTAAGTGGCGTCGAGGGGGTGCAGATGTCTCCAAGGGTGCAGAGGCATCGCTGAGAGGGTGCTGGATGTCACCCAAGTGATGTAAGTGGCACAGAGGGGATGTGGGATGTCACCAAAGGGACGTGGATACCCCCAGATGAGGACAAGCACCCTGGGGACACGCTGGGGACAGTGCCACCAGGTCCTTCACCTTGATGTTGTTGAGGTTGACGTCCTCCAGAGCCCCGTCGTTGGCCTGGATCTGCCGCAGCGTCTCCTCCACGTTGGTGGGATTCGGGGGCTCATCTGGCACTGGCTTGTACTTGTCGGGCTTCACCACGCCTGGGGCACACGTGTGTGCGCGGGGGACACACGTGACCACGCACGGGGGCATGGACACACGTGTTTGCACACGT
>NW_009628315.1:0-3251 GCF_000690535.1 Cariama cristata | reverse complement strand
CCTTAGAAAAATGCGACGGCCCTTCAGCCTTGCGGCTCACTTCTCTACCCTGAATGAGCAGCCGACCAACCCACTGGCCTGAATGACAAGACGTCCCTGGATCCACGAGTGGCAAGCCTCTCTCTTTGTGTTTTCCCTTTCTTGCTTTCCTTCCTCTGTTTCGAACCTTTTATAACAATAGGAACTTCTCTAGTCCTTTTGTTCCTTCCATCACAGTTTTAGGGAAAGTTTGTAATAAAGTTACTTATTTTGTTTCTGTCTGCGGAGAGCCTGTGGTTTCTTCTGCAAACTGCATAGAGTATCATAAAAGAAAACGTCCGCCCCCACCCCCGCCAAGTGGAATGGGACAGCAGGATTTACCAAACCGCTGCAGCAGGGTCTTTTGAAATTTGTATGGCTTAATGGAATGACATTTCAATGAAACAGTAGGAAAAAAAGTTTTCTTGAATCTTCAAGTTCATGCTTATTTTAAAACATTGGTTTATGTAGCTGTTGTAAGTCACTTTAGCTCATGATAGTATCTAAAGAAGGGAACTTGTTTTACGTTACTTCAGGTGCTGAAAAATCACCTGTTTAAAATGCTTCTTCCCAAGACAGGTGCCTTGTTAGTTAGATGCTCTCCTTTGTTTTTCTGAAGCTTTGGCAGTTCTTGTTGAAGAAGTTTTACCGGTCAGCAGGAGGTGGCAGCCAACACTTCTGTCTTTGGCTCTTGAGAAGTGCCTCTAAAGTGATGGGGCTGTCTTGAACAGCAGCTCTCCTTTTTGCCTGAGTTCACAGAAATGCTTCTGGCAGAAACTAATATAATCATGCAGGAAAGGCAGTGTAGTAACAGGCCAAGCCAACATAAATTCCGATAGGGCAGCTACATCAGTTAAAACGTAACACTTGGTATAGGTTAATTATATGCAAGATGATAATATTCTAGGGTACTTAATTCTAAAGGTTTGGATCAGCCATGCAGGGCATTTGGAAGCCTCAGTTTCCAAGGAGAAACAGGTCCTTAAAGGCAACTTAAGCTAAAGGCTCAAAATGAAAAGGCAAACTGAATAGATTCAGTTGATACCATTTTAAGTTTCAGTGCTGGAAGCAAGACTTCAGTGCAACAAAGATCCTTGCTATAGAGTGGAAGAGTCACCGTGGAAGTTACAGTTTAATTTTTGTTGATTTTTCTGTGACATCTGTGCATCTGTCTTACTATTTTATCATTACTCATGCAAAGAATCTTCTCTTTCTTAGTCCTTGGCATTTAAATAATCTTTCTGTATTTCTTCTGCTGTTTATAGGTCTATTTCTCCAATTTAGCTAGATAATGTGGTGATTTGTCTTCTTGGTTGATTGTTTTCCCCAGATCTATGTGGGACTTAAGTACATAATCTGATTGGAGGTGGATTGATATTTAAGAAAGGTAGTCGTTATATTTTATTTTCCGCCTTCCAAATTACAGACAAGCCTATTTTAATATTACTTCTTCACTCCTCTGTGCTCCTCAAGCAGCCCTGTAGAGGCTGAATACCTGAATTGCAGCTTGCTTAAACTGACATATCTGCACTTACATCCAAGGAATTCAGGTTCTTTTGTGTCTCAGTCTGAAGCAAAAAAAAGTTTGAGCTTCCTCCAGGTGTGGTTGAGAGCTGATGCAATTCCAGTGTCTGTAATACTCCCCAGAAGCAGGTATGCCTGAAGAACTAATTGTTGTTTTGACTGGGATAAAAATTCTCTGTGTTAGAAAAAAATACCATTTCTCAGTCATAGTTAATGCGTTGTACATATTTTAGTCCTTTTTCAAACAACAAATTAAGGGATATCAGCAGGATACATTGTGTGCCATTTTTTTGCTACTATACGGCTAATGGGCTGTGTAAAGCATATATTTTCTGTGTGAAAATTCTCCCTCATGTCATAAAAGTCACTTGATGGCATGAATAGTCAGCTCAGCTGAGAATTGAACAAAGATACTTCAGATAACTTGTTTCACTTTTAATAAAGCAGACATCTATTTAAAACTTGGCTCCTTACCAATTAACTGTTGCCACAAATCTAAATGGTTACAGATCCATACTCTTAAATGGTATTTAAAGAGCACCAAAATTCATATACACACACTCTGCTCAGATGTAAATCTTAGTAGATACACTTGAGTCAATAGAAGCATGGAGATTTATATCCACTAGAGCTATGGCCCAAAGTGTTTGCCCTGGAGATTGCTATTTATGTACAGTGGTATAAAGCAGTGAGAATTAAGGAGGATCAGAACATACCTCTTCTATGAAAAAACAGTCAGCTGAAGGAAAAAAAATGTTGTGAGGAGAAGATGGTTTTGAACCGGACTGCTGAAAAACGGTGAAAAGGCTGGCATTAATTGAAATGAGTTATGAACTAGTACAAAATCTCTAAAGTAGTATTGCATCATTGAATAAGAAGTTGAGATAAAACATGGGTTGCACCGGACAGTAAGGAATACTGGAAAAGGATCGAATTAGGTGTCATGTGGAACACCAGCAACCCAAGGGACTGTGTGCAGCTGTGGAAGCTGTGATGCTTCCTGCAGGGCAGTCTGTGAGAGTTGATCCGAAGTTGGCCTGAAAAGAACAGTAATGTCTCAACATCGTCAACAGAAACTTGGAGATGATACGCCAACACCCGAGAAGGGGGGATTGAAAAGGAGTTGCAAAAGCATGCACTTCATGATTTCTAAATAATTAGTGAAATAGAAAAGATGCTCCTTAACAACCAAAGTTTGGAAGCTTTCCCCACCGGAGATCACGACGATCGGAAGGACCGACGGGATGCCGCCGGACCTGGGACCATAGGGACGCCTTGGACCTGTGGTGGTAGCTATAATTCTCTCCCTCTCTCCTTTTACTTTACCTTTTCTTTCGCCCTTCACTCTTTTTACCTATTGCACGCAGCTTTACGGGCAACACAGTAAAGTTACACTGATTGATTGAAACAAAACCCCTTTGGCGTTTTCGCCTTTCTTTTTTGCACTTCAAGACTGGAGTTTAACGAACCATCACGAGTCCATTACTGAGTGGACCGTGACATAAACTGGTGTCACGGACAGGATCCTGAGAGACAGAGGGGTGCAGGTTATGTGTGGTCTGTAACAGGGGAAGGACCTGTACCAGGGAAAGGACGTCTCGCTCCAGCCGCACCTGGCCCTACACCCGACAGGTTGAGAGGTGTCCAGAACGCAAGGGAGGTGATTCAAATTTCCCACATACCACACACGCCTAGGACTAAAACACTCC
>NW_009628314.1:0-506 GCF_000690535.1 Cariama cristata | reverse complement strand
CACATCTGCTGGACGATATTTACTGTAATTTCTTTGTCTCCAATGAGACAGTTTAAGTGTAGACTTACATTTAAAAACTGCCCTAAAATGGTTGATTTTCACTTTCTTAAAACAACTGTTTTAGTGCTTAAATGTGTTTATATTCTTTAATGTGCGTATATCATTTTATCATCTGAATGGACTCTTTGTACAATTCTGATTGACTAAGTCTGGCGAAATAAAATGCTTGCAATCCCGAAGCCACTCCCAGGAGAAACTTCTCTTTCACAGACATCATCTCTTGGCTTCTTGCCCGCCACATGCAAAATACGCATTCTTTGTCAGAAGGGGATCCTATCTACAGAATTTGTATGGAGTCACATGAATGGGTCTACGTCAGCCTAATGTAAAGTATAAAGATCTGCTGTCAATCAAAAAACAGAAACGAATTTGTGTGAAGGTCACACACCATTTTTTCATAGAATCTGACAAGAGTTTATAGAAAAAACTGTGAATGCTCTAACTTT
>NW_009628313.1:0-3680 GCF_000690535.1 Cariama cristata | reverse complement strand
TGACTAATTGCCACCATGATTGAAACTCTCTCAAACTCTGAGGCATTGTCGCAGATCACTTTATGAATTTCAGTAGGTAGGATTCCTTCGTCTTCTTCTCCAATGATAGCTATTACTACAGACTGTATCCATAATTGTGCTTGGATACAACTCAAAACAAGAGAGGTAGTACCGTGGGTTAATCCGAGGGTGTTTACAATTCATTGATGGTCATTTTTCTCAGTTCTTCCCCAATAAGGTAGAATGTCTGACAGGAGCCACTGACTTGCTTCTAAGGCTGATAGAGATGATTTTAGTGGGTGTTCTAATTTGATTAGGCCATCGGTAATTTGTTCATTAGGACTTCAGAATCTATGCTATTTCATATTCCCTATCCTGTTCCTAGGATATCAGTTACATCTCTTTTTGATTATTTTGGAGAAGGGAGGGTTCATCCATGTAACCGTGCTAACCATCCTGTATGAGATGTATTAAAGAATGGTGAGCAGGTAATTAACTGCAGAGATATTGATCTGCATTGAGAGTTCCACTCATTTGAGGGACCGTGATGGATTAAATAAGACTCATTGTTGTCTTATGGTTTTAATTATGTAGGGACCAGTATTATAAATGTAAGACGATAACTTAATAGGAGGCTGAGTTGGTGAGGATGGTTGCTTGACATCACTTTTGAATTGGAGGCCTAAGCTGGAATGAAATTTGGAGTCTACCCCAAAACACATGATGAGTGCTGAATGGGATATAGCAAAAACATGCCAGTGTTTGAAGGAACAGGTACGTGTGTGGTGTTTTCCCCCAACATAGGTTATGACAATATGTGAAGATGTTCTCATACATGTAGTGTGATTTTCAATTTGGCATCCTCTTGAAATGGTCTCTCCTTTGGATCCCTCCAAAGACAGAATTCGTTCATTTTTGTTCTTATCCTTAATAATCCATTCCTGCCTATGAAAGGTGATGTTATTTTGTAGTGCTATTGCAGATAAATTTAGATCAGGTGCAGGTATGTTAAAAAGTACATATGCATCAACCCATGGCCACCTCGTCATACAGGATTCCATATTTTGCACACATCAATCCTAAATTTAAACATAATTCCCACTCTATGGTGGGCCCATGCACAAGTCACAAAACCAGGTTGGACTAGGGTGAAATTATACCAACAATCTAGGTCGACATAATTGCAAAATTTCATGCTTTTTCTAGTCCAAGTGGAATTAGCATTATATCAGTCATTTCCATTGGTTTCCAATGGGCAGATCATTTGATTACTCAGCATTCTATTTTAATTTCTTCTCCCGGTATGCCTCAGAGTAGAGGAGTTAAATTTTTTCTATCCCACTTCCATTCATATCTTAATTATATCTCATTACTGTGCAGAACTAAAGTAGAAAAGTTTAAGTCTGCTCTTTCCCAGAGTGGGGCATTTGCAGTTGTTCTATTTTTCTTAAGGCACCTGGAAGAACCACTGTGCTGCCTGTTATCCACCAAGTTCCCAAGAATTTTACTTCTTTATTTAGTCCCTGACACTTTTTGGGTGGAATCTCAACTTCTGCATTATGCAACGCTTGCTATACTGCTGCTGCTGCTTCTTCCCCCACCTTATCAAGTAAAGCTCCTCCAACTCGAATATCATCTCTATACTGGTGTAGTTTGACATTTTGAGGATGTGAGACTCTCTGTAGAAGTTCAGCAAGCACAGTATCAGCAATTGTGGGTGTATGTTTATAACACTGTGGGAGTCTGTTAAAGGTGTATTGTATACTTTCTCAAGTAAAAGTAAATTTCTCTTTATCCTCCTTCTCTACCAGGACCATAAAGAACATATATTCCACATCTAGCGCTGGCATCCATAGGTGTGCAGCTGCTTGTAGTGGGGCTGTTAGAGTTGCAATATTGGGAACTGCAGCTGTTAGTGGGGCTGTGTTGGCATTCAAGTGTTGATAGTCAATTATTAAATGCCACCTCCCATCTGGCTTTCAGACTGGCCATACTGGTGAGTTATATGGGGAGTGGATTCTAGAAATAATATGTCTTTTTTCTAGGTCTGTTGTTACCTCAGAAATGCCACTTTGTGCCACAGCAGAAATCGGATATTGGGGTACATTAGTAATTTTTGAATCGGGGAGTACAGGGGCTATGCAGAGCACATGCACTGTAGCCTCCCAATTTCTGTTAGAGTTAGGGTCAATACTTGAACCAAAAGACCATATGCTGCCATCCGGCAGACACCAGGTTCAGCCATTCAAAACATCAAAATCTAAAATATTTTCATTGTGATCTTTAATTGCAAAGTGAGTAGATAACATGTGCTTCTTGCCCAGGACCCATAAATTAACCTTCGCAATTTGGCACAGAACACTTGCTCCATTTACTCCAGTGATTTTAACTCTTTGCTGTCCAGGTTGTACATCCAGCTTCTTGACATCTTGTCATGTTAATGTTGAAATTTGTGCTCTCGTATCTATTAGATATTTTATCAATGTTTGTTGAGGACCAATTGGAACTAGTATATATGGGCCATCCTTTGATAAGATTCCACTTGCCAGACAGGCAGGCCCAACTGTCATCCAGGTGTTACTCGTTTTTTGGCCTCATGTTCTGCGTATCTTCTCTGGGGGACAGGAAAGGGTTATCTTTCTGGGAGTAGGTAATGGTGTCAGGGTGTCATCTCTCCTTACGTCATCATTGCATTTTTGAAATGCTTGATTTAAACTTTGGCTAATGCTGTCAGGTTATCTTTGAATTGCAGCTTTTGGAATGCCTAATGCTAATGCTTGCTTATATAGTTCTCTCCACCTCTGAGTCCTGATTTGATAATCAATGGATCTTGGTTCCTGGAAACCATTTAGGGGTAACTGATTAATTTGTCTGACATCACGACCTGTATTTCTGGTGTCATTAGATCATCTCATCTCTCATCCGTGTTTTATGATATCACACATTAATGTTGCCCAGGTGGGGTTGTCTCTATGTACTAGGGCTGCTTCTTCCTCCTAGTCGTCAACAATGTCCCTTACAGCCAATAGGGCACTGAAGTCTATGTCTCTCTGAATGTCATCTCGTTTTGAAATGAGATAAGGTTTCAGCATGGCAGGGGCTCCTTTAATTAGCAGCTTTCGCATGTCAAAATCTGCAGTTGCCAAAATAGGGTCATCATGCTTACTGCGCTTGTGAGTGGCCTGAATACAGGCAGCTTTTGTAATAGCTGTGGAAAGATTGTTCAGGGATTTGATGGGTATTAATAGGGGTTCTCCTCTCTCTAATCTGTCTATTCCTCCAGCCAAGTATGCTACTCTGCTGATTACTGAGTGGGGATCATTTGGGGGGTTGGGGCCAGAATTTAGAAAGACACCAGGACCCCAAAATCCATTGGATGCATCACCACTTAGTAAGATTCTATCTCCTCCAGTTAAACATACTTGCCATAAAGATTTAGTTTGAGTTTCACCTCGCTTACGGCCATAATGTTCTTGTAAATTAGCCATCTGAATTGGATTGAATGGGGCTGTTTTTCTGGCACGGTGTCCGGCTCCATCCCAAGGTCTGGTGCTTTCTTCTGTTTTTACAATGGGTCTAGTTTCATATTTGGGAGGATTTGAGGGAGATAAAGAATTGCCTTTCCCCGGGTTATTATCGTCGGGGTCATCCCATATGCTACCATCCCATTCTTCAGGGGA
>NW_009628312.1:72444-80973 GCF_000690535.1 Cariama cristata | reverse complement strand
CGCTGGTGAGGCCGCACCTTGAATACCGTTTTCAGTTTTGGGTCCTTCACTACAAGAAGGATGTTGAGCTGCTGGAGCGTGTCCAGAGAAGAGCAACAAAGCTGGAAAAGGGCCTGGAGAACAAGTCTTATGAGGAGCAGCTGAGGGAGCTGGGGTTGTTTAGTATGGAGAAGAGGAGGCTGAGGGGAGACCTGATCGCCCTCTACAACTGCCTGAAAGGAGATTGTAGTGAGGTGAGGATTGGTCTCTTCTCCCCGGTAACTAACAATAGGACAAGAGGAAACGGTCTCAAGTTGCACCAGGGGAGGTTCAGGCTGGATATTAGGAAGAACTTCTTCACTCTGAGAGTCATTAGACATTGGAACAGGCTCCCCAGGGAGGTGGTGGAGTCACCATCACTGGAGGCGTTCAAAAAATGTTTACATGTGGCGCTTTGAGACATTGTTTATTGGGTTTAGCGGGCATGGTGGCATGGGGTGTATGGTTGGACTTGATGATCTTTGAGGTCTCTTCCAAGCATAATGATTCTATGATTCTATGATTCTATGATTCTATGACTAAAGAAAGGGAAACAGGAATGTGAGCATTCCTTACAGGGGGAGAAATTGCAGCATGGGAACTCTGTTAAATCTTACAATAAACAATACAGGAAAGAGCCAAAGCAGGTTTTGGAGAGTATTAGAGACTGAGCAATATAAAACAAATTTTCAAAGTGCAGGAAACAAGGCTGGTAACTTCATGTTTTCAGTTTCAAATTTCTTCGATTTAGAACTTAATAATTTCAGAACTAAAACAAATTCCATCCGCCATGCTTTCTCTTTAGAAGGAATTGCCAAAATATTTTTATAAAATTGGTACGTGGGCCATATGGCACTTTTATTGGTTTTGGCTCTCAAAATGTACACAAGAAGCAAGGGACATGAGAAATTATTGACTTAGTATTCAGCGCATACAAGATAATATAAGGTAACAAACCATTCTGTTTTGCTCAGACTTTAAAATAAGTGTTAATTCTTTTGTTATAGGTTGCCAGCAATGGTTCTTGAGAGATTTTCACAAGATGTTGACTGCCTTCAAATGTTTAACCTTGCTGTTCTTGACATGTGACTTGCTGGCAGCATGTCACCTGGTGCTCTGAAATTGCTCGTGGCCCCCGAAAACGCTTTGAAGGTGAATATATAATATTCTGTAAGCAATACAGTAGACCAGTAACCCAAAAGACCGGTAAAAGGGTGGAAACTGCAGGAAAAATATGTTTACATTCGTTCTAACCATAGTAGTTCAAGTGGTATTTTTCCACTGAAAAATATTATGAGTCGGTGGGGGCTGCATATGTCAGGGACAGTACTTGTAATTATAAGCATTCACTGGAAATTTCTACTGATTAATAATATTATTTCTAAACACCAAATTACCATGTTGCCAGTTTATATTGTTTGTTAATATGAAAGTGAAAACACAGATAATAAAAAGTTGTAACTCCTGTTTCATAAGAAAGAAAAAAGAAAGAGAGGTAGAATTATTGTATTTCAGAAAAGAATGTAACTTTTCCTTATCTTATTTTATAAATTTTTTTAAATTTTTTGAAAAAGTCAAATTACATTTGAAAAACCAAAACAAAATATGAGTCACATTGTTGAAGCTCTAATTTAGAGATCATAGTGAGATATGCCTCCAGTAATACTAAATTTCCAGTAATCCAAGGAGGGTGATATGGAACTGGGAATGTAAAGGATTTATGTTTTGTGAGTAAAACTTTAAGCACTGGCATAAATACAGACTTTCTGTGAACCTTTGCACGGTGATACTAAACATACAGGTTGCCAAGATGGTAATTATAGCATATCCATGCACTGAAGAAACTTGCACAGAGGCTCAGATAACAGCAGATAACAAAACAGAGGTTTGATAAAGTTGCTTATATTTCCCTAGAAGGCCACTGAAGTACATAGCTTCAGCATATTCCAGAGTTTAACCAGTGTAAGTTTTGTCAGAGCATTTTTAACCTGAATAATTCAAAAGCATTATGAAATATTACTTTGTGTTACATGTGAATGATATGTGAAGAGTACCATCATAGAAGGCTTTCTTTGGTTTCATGTAGAATCTCATTTCAGAAAGGTAGATTTATGAGATTACAGTTTCACAGATTATAATGAGATCTGAATTTCCTCCATGGGCTGCAGTGTGGATATCTACTCCAACGTGGTCCTTCATGGGCTGCAGAGCAACTTGCTTCACCATGATCTTCTCCAGGGGATGCAGGGAATCTCTACTCTGCACCTGGAGCACCTTCTCCCCCTCCTTCATCATGACCTTGGGGTCTGCAGGGTTGTTTCTCTCGTGTTTTTTTTCTCACTTCTCTCACAGCTGCTGCACAATATTTTTTACCCTTTCTTACATATGTTATCACAGAGGCACCATCAGTGTCACAGGTGGGCTCATGTTTGGCCAGCATGATGTCCGCTTTGGAGGCAACTGGAACTGATCTTTTCCCATACAGGGGCAGTTCCTGGTCTCTACTCACAGAGACCACCCCCGCAACCTTCCTGCCCTATCCCCACACCCCCAATACCAAAAACTTGCTACGTAAACCCAACGCACTGAATAAGACCACCTGCCCTTCCCTTCCCCTGTCTCTTGAAGGTTAGTAGATGGATACATCTTATGAAGACATGGGGTTATAATCTGTAGGCAGGTCAGCCCAGTAAGCAAGTGTGTGGTGCCCCTAAGGATAATGATCATCAGTTGACTGATTGTCTCACTGAAACACAAAATGGTCATAGGAGTGACAGTGGAGCAGAGAGGTGTAATAAGCATCATTGCCTAGTGATGCTGGCTAAGCATCACGGCCAGACTGGTAGCTGAGACAGAAGTGTTAATGTCATAGAGAATTCAAATTGGGAAGAGATTGCTCCTGTTCAGCTTTGAAGGTGAAGATGACTGTAAAGAGGGAGAGTGAGTCAGAGGCCATAGCGCTACACTATTATAAGTAGCAAGTGTGAGAAAATGAGTAGTTTGGAACACTTTCCTGTCCTGTCAAGTTAGGAAACAGACTTGTTTCAATGCAGTATTGCGTGCACTTCTCCACCCCTTTTTAAGTACCTCTACACCCTTTGCAATATGTTCTGCTTCTACTTTTTGAGTGGCAGAGTATCTTTGAACTGTAATAGGAAATTACAAGTAGTACATTATTAGTGAGTAAAGAGAGAAAGCAGGTTATAATATCAGAATAATGAACAAGAGAGAATGTTTTTAGAGCTAACTTTTGGATGGAGACAATTTTCTGAAGATTTAGTGGTTCTTTCCTGATCTAATTTTGAGTCCTTCAGACAGTATCAGGTGATTTCCAGCATCTTTATGTAAATTAATTAGTCAATGAATGTTAAGTTGCTGTATATCTTGACAGTAGGGGAAATCCATGGCACAAAGTGCAGAGACCCTGCTTCAGATTAATCATATTTTTGCTAGCAGATCCTGCAAGTGAAGTTCGCTGGGAGTAAGGGGAGAAATATCAATAAATATTCTAGCTTTTTTTTTTCCTTCTCTCATGGAGTTTCAGTGGATTTAAATAGTAAAACTTAGATGAATACTAATACAGCTGCATGTTGTATAAATATGTAAGTACTGAAACGTAGGATGGTATATAATCTAGTCCAGTAAATTAAATCTATGAATTTAAAAATATACTGTCTTGCATTTAACATATAGCTGCTGGTTTTGTGTCACCACTTATTTAATTTTTACTTATTTACTTATTCACCACTTATTTACTTTTTACTATTCGTACCAGATATTTATGTAAGTCTATATTAATTTATATTCACTGGCTTAAAAGAGCTTAAAAGTAGAGGTTAAGATGCTTTTTTTCAATGAGTTGATAATTGTAATTGTTTTTTAATTATTTTTAAATTCCTAAAGTAGTAGATAGCTAATGTTTACTATAGGTTAATCACTAGAGGAACTTAATATATGCAGCCATGACATTAAAATTTTACCACATAGTAAAGAATGTATTATTTAGTATCATTTCAAAATACAAGAAGAAAAAAAGTGACACCAAGGAACAGAAACTTGTAAAATGAGGCCTGCCAAGGAAGATTTCCAGAGAACGGAACTAATTATATAAGTATATTGTTTTGGCCAGGTGACTTTGAATGTGACAATGATAGATCCTAATTTAATATCTTTCTATGCAAAGGGTCTTTCAAAGGCCTAGAGTCTGAAAATTATTTTCAGTCCATGTAAGATCCATTTAAAAGACTTGGAGATGTTTAAAAGGTTTACTAAGTTAGTTATAGCTCATATAGCTAGAATGAGGTGCATATAATTCAAGTGCCTCATTTTTGGAGATGTTTTCTTACTCAGATTGTGTTCCCACAATAATTTCTTTACTTTTCTATTTATGTTATCTTTTGCATGAAGAATATGTGTACTTGGGGATATGATTTGAAAGATAGGTAAGAAAGTAAACTGCATTTAACTGATGTTGATACATAGGACTGAAAGATTGTTGAGTGTTAGTCAAATGTTCCTTCTGTTGATGTCATGTGTCATTGGTGAGGACTAAAATGTATTTATTTGTCTCATGAGGAAGCACTATCTATAGAATAACGTAACTGTTATAAACCCTATTTATTAATTTTTTTTTTTCTCTGTGTGCATTTTAATGTGTGCACAGGTCATAATTATGAATCAAGTGAAAAGGCAGGAGTGTCAAAGTTATACAATTGTAAATTTAATCTCTTTATAGCCTTTATTTGTAAATCTGCAGGCTGGTTGGTGAGTCACTGACAGAATAGCAAGCATTGCTGTAAATGAAATGCTGTACTTTGGGAAGTTTGTATTTTCATTTTTATAGCATAAAAAAGCCAGCAAAGGAAAGGAAGACTCTATGGATATGGGAGTACAAGAACTGGCATAGTCTGACTGAACTAGTATAGAGCATGTTCTCAGAAATTAATTTATTTTGAGAATGAAGGTATGGCCTTTTATATTCAGGGAAATCTGTCCGTTTATTAAGTGCTGTGATTTTTGTTTTCATCTGAGAAGTTGTCTTGTTCTTGAACAGTCAAGAACTAAGGAGCTACTTCTTTCTAGTAACTGCTGTCTTTCAAAATGTGTGTGGTGCCTTAGAGACTTTACCATGTCACATTTTAAAACCTAGGAAAAAAGACGATGAAGATTTAGGCTTCTCTATTTTTCCCAGGGAGGAAATTCTGGAAATAACAACGGTAAAGGAAACTGCATCTAAACTACTTTTATCTTGCATTATGATTTTGAGTAGGATTGCTCTAGAAATGTCAGTGACTTGAATTTAGGTGGTTACAGTACTTACATATTGCAAGGAGAAATCTGATATTCCAAGTAACTTTCAAGACTGCCAGTAAATCACTGCAGGAATAGGGTTATTTGCTAATACCTAGTTGTTATATCAATGATCAGAGAAGCCAATATATTGCAGAGCTTCCTGAGGTTATGGCTGGTGTATTGGAACAGCATGGATCTAGATACTGTACTGTATCTTGAAAGGATCTGGCAGAGCCATAAGTTTAACTATAAAACTTTATATACTTCTGGGCACTTAATCCCACTGTATCTCAGTTCCTCATCTAGACACAGTACTAGTAGTTCACTGACTTTCTATTAAGGAGACAAAACAGTTGTTTGTGAAAGTGTCAGGAAACAAGTATATGAATTATAAAACTGCATACATAAAGAAAACTGTAGGATTAATTTGTGGGATTACTTTCTGGAATCAACTTCATTGGCAATGGAAGCTTTAGGGTTGGGTTTTTTTTTCAATTTGTCAAGACCTCTCTTTCTGGTTTTAATGGCAAGTGTCAGTTGTAATGCAGGATGTCTATATTTCAATTAAGTTCGTTTTGATAACATGGATTTCTTCTTGTGTGCCACGGTGCTTTAGAAGTGCTAATCCATTTTTCCTTTGTTTTAATAAAATTTGTTTGAATGTGATTTTTTCCTTTTAATTCTTTTGAGGTTTTTTTGCTTATTCCTTGTTCCCCTACCTCAGTATTGACATGACACTGTACAGAATGGAGACTTGATTGATTAATAGCAATGTATTATTTGCTTGATTTTGAGAAAGATTTTATTTTTCCTTTTTCTTTGCCTTTCTGTCTCCAGACTATGGTGTGGTAAGAGCAATGATTTGCTTGAGAGCAGAGGAGTTAGTATGGAGGAGACCTCAGGGGGTGCCGCTGTGTCCAAAATTATCATCTCAGTGTGACATTTGATGTAGTACAGATTGTCCTGGAGACTTACATAGTCACAAAATACTGACATATAGTATTTTACATTGGTTTGGCTATTTATTTATTTACTTATTTTCACTAGGAACCACGGAAAGATGCAGTTTTATGCTAGCATATTTTACTACCCAATTTTAACTACTGTTTCCATGGAGACTCCTTCCATTCCACCACTTTTGCAATTGCTGGTTTTAATAGGCTACCAAGAAGTCACCGTCTACCAGTACAGAATAATTAGGCAGAGAATGAGCTAAACTGAATGGTGTCTGAATGAAAGCAGGGTAGTGTTTTGGTTTTGAACTTTTTCTGAAAAATTCCTTTTCTTCAACTCTTCAGCTTAAGAAGCTGAAGATTAACCTTCAAAAATATGTTTCTAGAAATGAAGGTTTCCTTAGCTATCCTGTGTGATGTGTTCACAGTTGTGATAAAAAAACCTATCATCCCTGTGTTCACTTTCTGCCAACAAAAAGCAGAGATATTGTTTAAGAAAAAAAAAAAAAAAAAGAAAAAGAAAAGAAAAGTGTTTTTTTGCTGTTATTATAACATGACATTTATTTTCAAGTTGTATATTATTATTCATAAAGTACCCGTGGGATACAAATTTGTGTTTCGGGATTAGGAATTCTGTTTCTTGTGAAATCAAAAAAAAAACCCACAATTTTTCTCCCACATTTCTTAATTAATACAATTTCCTGGTCAGTGTTAGTTAAAAATTGTGACATTTCATTTAATTTAAGCATTTTGAATTGACAGCTGCCTGATATCTTGCTTCAATCTCTTGTTTCATGATCTGCAATTTAATTATATCCCTTTGTTTCATTTTGAGTTATTGAAACTGAGATAAATCACAAAAGGAAAGCAAGATCTATGATCCTCCCTTTGATAAAACATTAATAAAGGTGAAGTCAACATGTTCTTTTCACAGCAAAATAGTAGCTTTGCCAGTACTGATGCTGAAAGACATTTTCTTGATCAGTGACATTCACGTTTCTAGAGAAGATGAAAGCAATATTTTATCATTCAGTTTGCTTTTTTTCACTGCTTTAGGCTGTGATCTCACACATTATGTTTCAATAAGTTGCCTTTTTTTTTTTTTTTTCCCCAATTTAAGCTCTCAGGTTTTGTTTGTTTGTTTTTCCTTTAGTTAATTACGGAAGATGATTAACTTATTAAAAGGTTGATAATACTATTTTTGACATTTGGGGGAGTGGGAAAAAAAGATGAACAGTCTAAATCCACAGCTATTTTCTATGAAAACTGTGTGCTAATACTTAATTTTTTAAACATTCTTCTACTTACTTTACTTTTTTACACACACTTTCTGATTAAAAGAAGTATTTTTTGTGTATATTTTACTTCTACATACTTTACACTTTTTAACACACATTTTATATCCAGGTTCTTTTCCTTCTCACATAAAGAAAGACTGAGAAAAATATGTTCTAGAGTAAAGTTACCACAAATACTTTCAAACTTGACTGAGGCAGATTAGTGTGCTGATGTTGCTTGTGATTTCTCACTGAGCTCTATAAAATGCACATTGTATTCTGAAAGATGAAATTAACAACCATTAGCATCTTTTACTTTCACTACTTTACCACCAATTATGCATAATTTATCTATGTGCAGGGAAAATCATTTAAAGACTGGTTTAATTGCAAATATTAAACTGTATTAAAATTTAAACAGTAAATATTCATTGAAATCTTCTGCTATTTTAAGTTAGTTAATTGCACTATTTGTTATATATTTGCATTATTTACTATATATTGTACCGTATATAAAATAAAGATGATTTACTGATTTATTTAACTACAAATTAGAAAAAATTCATGAGTACCTCTCAAAAGAGTAATATAAATAATCCATCCTGTTTTGAAACTCCATGAAATCTAACATAAATCACTCAGTTATATTTTGTCCAACTAATTGTTAATTTAATCTGTTTATACGTACAGAAACCCATCAGTTTTGAGGACAATTGACCTTTTGCTATTGCTTTAGTAAAAAATCGTTAGAATAATGAAGACAACAGATAGTCAATACACCTTTACATTTTCCTTTGAAAACTATTTTCAAGATTAAAATTTGCTTTTTTCCTCTTTTGAAAAAAATCAAAGTAATTTTTAAAAATATGTATTTTACCTTGATATATTGCATCTGATTTTACAGACAAAAATGTTTTAATTAGAATAAAAGATAGAAAGGAAGATGTATATTGGGTGTAAATGACAAGGTTTTGGCAGGGAACACTGTA
>NW_009628312.1:72180-72423 GCF_000690535.1 Cariama cristata | reverse complement strand
CGCTGGAGGGACGGCCATGGCGGGAGGCAGCCATGGGCTGCCCTGAGTTGAACACTAGCGGTTCTGCAACAGACCTAACACAGAACGTATCTGAGTCCTTTATTGTGAAGGAAATGCTGAATTTTAGGAAGTTTATATTTTTATTTTTATAGAACACACAAATGAACAGAGGAAAGAGGTGTGGGGAAGCCAGTGAGTGGCTGTGGGGGTACTTGACTATAAGCCAAGGCCAACCCACCACAA
>NW_009628312.1:55192-72048 GCF_000690535.1 Cariama cristata | reverse complement strand
TGCTTTTTGCAATGGAGATTCTTGTTTTCTGTAGTCTCAAATAAACAATAATTTACTCTTGATCTGCTTCCCCTTGCATAATAAATCAGGTGTAACCAACACTACACTTGTTTTTATGTAGTGATTTTTTTTTTTTATAGCAGATGAATATTTAACAGACTAGGCACCCAAATGAGTCCTTTCTATCTTATCTGTTCAGATGACTATCTACTTTGAAGAAAGTTTTGTCTAGCTGAATCATTTTTGTTCACAAATACAGTGTACATGAAGTCTTGATCAGCAATACCCAAATAATTAGTAACAAGAGTTTTATGTTTTCTTTTACAGTGCTGTGCTACCAGGGTGACACGGCAATTGCACTACATTTAAAGATTATATTTATTTACTCTTTACATTGTAGCATTACAGGTTAAAATGCAGGACCTTAGGATGCAGATTTACTCAGTATGTATCTTATATGTGCTCCAAATATGCTCCTATTGAACATGCAGATCATTAAATTAAAGAACAAACATTGTTTGCTTCATATACCATTTTATTCAGTTCAGAAACAAAAACACATAGACAGGGAAATTTGGTTCATACCTTGTTTGAGTCAGTTGTTTTGTGCATAATTTCGTTTGTGGTTTTCATTTAATAGATGAATACTATTATGATTTAGGGGACATTAGCAACATCAGAAAGAAATACTTAAATTTTATGCTGGTTTTACCTTTAGATTTAAAAGTCTTAAGTCATGGAGACTTTCTAACTTTTGGAAATGTCCTTCAGGGCCGGCGGGTGGTCTGTGCTGTGGAAACAAACTGAAAACACTCTCACAAATGTCGAGCTAGGGTCAGTGTTACTTTACAGCTTTTCTATTTTTGTATCAGTCTTCTATCTGGGTTTATTTTCAATTTTACTTCTTGTTTCTTTATTTGTGGTCAATCCGGATTTTTTTTTTCTTTCCTTTGAATTTTAATGGTACTTCTTCCCTGTTTTCACACCAGAGAATAAGCATGGATGCATAAGTCCTAACAGGAAACCGGATTGGAAGACCTTTCTGTCTCTTTCTGAATCAGTCAGTTGAATCTATGAATACACTCAGAGAAACAATTTTTTTCACATGAAATTCAGAAAAAACTATTTCCTAATTGTTAAGATTATTTTTTCCAAATACTTATTAAAGATTTTTAGTATTCATTTCTCTGATTAAACTGATAGGAAGATGATTTAAGATGATTTTTCTTTTTTAATAGCAGCTCTTTCTCATATGTTAATGAAAGCTAAAAACATACATCTGTTTAGGTTCATGTATCTTATAATGTAAAATTGCATGTTATTTTTCCATTCCACCAAAGATTTTTCAACAAGGACATTTAAAATATAGAGGAATATGTTTGTATATATTCAGACATTAGAAAGCCAAAACAAGGAAAGACAAATTTCATTTAGCTATCTATTGTGATAGGGCAAGGGGTAATGGTTTTAAACTGGAAGAGGGAAGATTTAGATTAGATATAAGGAAGAAATTCTTCACTGTGAGGGTGGTGAGGCACTGGAACAGGTTACCCGGAGAAGTTTTGGGTGCCTCCTCCCTGGAAGTGTTCAAGGCCAGGTTGGATGGGGCTTTGAGCAACCTGGTCTAGTGTAAGGTATCCCTGCCCATGGCAGGGAGGTTGGAACTAGATGATATTTAAGGTCCCTTCCAACCAAACCATTCTATGATTCTATGGTTCTGTGATTCTATTTAATCTGAATTTATTCTATTCAATCTGAATTCTTTCATTTATGTCTCATCCTTTGGACCTATTATAAACTTTTGAGGAATTAAAAATAAGAATGAAAAATGTCCATTTGGATGTTGTTGTTTTGTTGGGTTGTTTGTTTGTTTGTTTTTAATTAGCCTTGATTTAAGGCCCAACCTCATCAATAGTTAGTTCAGCATAGTTCTCTGGGCAAGTGTAGGGTCAAATAAATAGCAAAATTTTCAGACTAGAAACAGAAATTCTGAATTCAATTTTATTTCATTAAACCTCTTCATATAGTCCTCTGCTTGCATTGAATTTATACCTCTTTGTTAAAATGTACATATATTGCTAAGATTCACAATCAAAACCTGTAAGAAAAAATTTATCAAAACATGACTGTGAAGAGTAAGGGTATCTTCTGCGGGCTCAAAGAGAAGCCCCATTAGAGATATCTTGCCATTAAACTTGTTTATCTTTGTAGGGGATTATAATTGTTTCTTTCATTTAGCTATATATAGTGATAATTTATTAAGTGTGAACCAACTGCATCACTTGATTATCCCAAATCATATTTTCAGGGAACTGAAACAACAAACTCTGTTGTTGATTTTATCTATTTACATTTGGCTAATCTTTTTCTGCACATTTTTAGCACATTTAGCCTTTTTATAGTTCTTTCAATAATTATCTGGTTTTATTGCTGACCAAGTCATTTTAATCTTTTACTATATTTTGTCAGATGTATGGGATCTAAATAAGCTAGTTTCCTTGTTACAAACTGGAGGAGCAAAATTATTTTTCAATTTGCTTTTCATCTCTTCTATCTCTTCATTACAAAACAGCCAAATATTTTGTCGACAATGTGTTGATTCTATGTATCTTTCATTTCCTGCATTAGTGCACACAGATTTTATTGCATATTCCTACAATGTGTTAATTACATTAAAAAAAGGTTTCACTCCGGCCCTTACCTTCACCATATGGAGCTACCATAATATGCCAGAAGTAAAGCACATATTGTGCACTATGCAGTCAGATGTCTAAATCAGATAAGGATATATCTAAAGTTACAATATTTATTATCAAGAAACATCGAGATTTGGCATGTTTCTGTGTCCTTTCCCCCCAGCTACTGTGAAATTTGGGATCTCTGTTCTCTTGCTTTTTAGGGGGAGGGGGGGAGGTGGCAGTGTTTCTCCTACAAACTTTGCCAAAATTTCTTTTTAAAGGCAATTGAAGCCTGCTGATTTGTTCCTAATGTTAGGGCTACCTATTTCACCCACTACTGCTCCTCAGAGTATATAGTTTTTTCACTTTTGACTGAAGAAGTTTTAAATAGTTTAAAAAGCTTTGAATACCCTTCTAGGTACAGAGTTAATTTTTTTTTCCTCAAGAGACCAAAATTGCTTGTGCACATTGCTATCACAAAAAAGAAATTTTTTTCTAAACACTGCTTCTAAATGAAACAACTTCTTCTACGTATGTTTATGTGTATGTTTTCTAATTGAAAACAGGATAACCTTTGAGCAGTTATCTAGTTACTAACATCTAATATTTGTTACTTTATTGTTAAAAAGATAAGATGCTAGAAACATTTAAGCCTTTTATTAATGCAGTTTTAATGACAATGGTACAAGGGTGTAAACACCTTGATATTGCATGGCTGGTGCTTTTTTTCCTTGAAATGTGGCTCAGCTTTTACAAATGCAGATCTCAGAAGTCAGAATTCTTGTGGGTCAATTCTAATTTATAAGCTTAATTTTTCTGAGTTGCTGACTGCTTTTCATTTTCTCATTACAAGAAAATACACTGCTTTTGACAGATTCATCTGCTTACATTCAGTTCCTTCCACTTTTCCAGGTGGTAAAACTCATATTTTAATAGTCAAACTGTCCAAGATGCAGATGTGTGCAAAATCTAACTGTATTTTTCTTCTGTCTAGAGAAGCACACGGCATCAGTACAGTCTGCTTAAACAAGACCACACTACACTTGTATTAGAACACTGATACGAATACCCAAAATACAGATCTTCTAAGTAACACTAACTCTCCATGATAGTCTTTCTTTTGATTTTTACAGTGGCTAGTAGTTAGTGTATTATATTAACGATTTTGTAGACTATTCGCTGCAAAGCGGCCTCTGTGGATCTTTGGATTTCCACACAATGAGATCCAGGACGCTTGCTCTGAGCAACTGTTGAGTATATGTCCATGTTGTGCTACGGACAACACTGAGTGGTTTGCCAAATGATAAAATACTGTTCCATATAAGATTACCTTACAATACTTCTCTATGCTGTGCCAATAATACAAGCTTTATAAATGAAAATATAAAATGGTAATTTCAGTTGTTAAAATGGAGCAAATCTCAATCGCAAAAGTGGTAGTTTTCATTAATTGTTTTTAAGAGACGTGAAGAAGTATTGGTTTTGGTTACTATATTCATAAATTTTCCAGTAAATAATTATTGGATATATATAATGGCAAATAGAGAGTAGTTTATTAAGCATATATCTAATTCCCAGTTATTTCATTCTTGTTTAGTTAGGCCATCTAATGAAACAGAAATTTCAGTGTACGTATCTGGTAACTAACGTTGGATGAATCACAAAATCCTGTACAGGTTACAAGTGATCCCATGCATCAAAGGTTTTAAAATTATCCACTGACTTCCATACTGGAAACATCCTATTATATTTCTAAATAGCAAAAGTCCTGTTGATAAAATAGTAACTATTACAGTACAGACGAGCAAATTTGCTCTCTTTTAATATTATCTTATTTCCATGGAGCTTGAAAGATTACCTTGAAAAAATTTTATTTAAAATTGTCAATAACATAGAAATGTTCTCCTAGAACATTTTTGTGAGATTGACAAGATACTTCCCATTTTGTTTATCATTAAATGTCAAAAAAATAAAGTGAGGAACTAGAAAACACCTTCTCAGGTATAAAAGAAATTCATCAGGCATATCCATTTTGCTTATTAATCATAGGAAGACAGATTGGAAAAATTTTACAATGTACAGTATCTTCCAAAACTATACAGATGACAGAAAAAGTTACAGAGGATTCAGACGAAAATTAAGAGATAACTGAGTTACTTTCAAGAATATCTGAAATCATAGCAGATACTAAAAAATTTTGTTCATAAATAGTTTGTTGCTTTTCTTATTAAGAACTATACTTTTGCCACAGAATAGTTGAACTTTTGAGAAGTCTTTCACTTACAGAAAAGGTATCTAAAATCTGTCCTATCCAAGTGAATTGTGTCCTACCCACTACCTAGGACTACTTCATCACAGTCAAAGTGCAATAGCAGTAAAGCAAAGTTGAACTGCCTGAGAGAGACAAAAATAGAATTTTAATATATATAAATAGCCTCATCAGCTGGCTGTCAACCATTGCACTTATTCCCACTGCTGTACCCTGTGGTAGACACTGATTCTATCCCTCAGTTCCTGTCTCCATGGACCTTGTGAGCTCTGGAGCAGTGGAAGCCCCTGCTGTTGAATTTACTGATTTTGAACTGGGTCTACTTTTCCAAAAATGAATTGTCTAGAGAGCTGCTATGCCATCACATACTGAGAGTACAGACTCCCAAACAAAAGGAAGACCGGGTGAGCTATACTCCTGGCCTGGTTGTTTTGTTAAACTGGGATCCTGAGAGCATGGACACAAATACTCTTTCTCTCATCCCTAATTGCTGTGCTGCTTCTCCTGTGAACGTAGAATAGTCTACATTTTTTTCATTCTTTTCTTGCATTTCTTCATAGCTTACCAGGAGACTCCTGTAAAGACGTGCTTAGTGCTTCTTACTCTCATTCTATAACTGCATGCAGATTTCTTCTATTGTTGACTTGACTGCAAGCATTTAACTGCTTCTGGGTGGTTGATTGAAAGTGGAAATAAGAATTTTAAATGCAGTGTATCTGTAATTATTAAAGATGAAGATTAGGAAATGCAAACAGTTTTTCAGATTTTGTGGGGAAACGTTCAACACTTTACTTGTCTTAGAAGCAGACATTTTTATCTTCTTGGCTACTAGTATTTTCAGGCAAAAGATTAGGCTTGTTTAATGAGTTGATATGTCTTTCAGAGCTAGGGACTTTCTCAGCTAAATCTTTCATGAATTTCCAACAGTACCTTCATTCAGAGTATAGCATAAAATTTGGATAGTTTTCATTTGTTCACTCTTACGCTACTGGATTGGCAATTTGAATGGGACCAGTCTTGAGTCCACAGTGGTGAATTTTCCATCTGTTTTGTCTGTATTATACTGCTATGAATTTTTTCTTTCTTTTTTACTGTCTTGTCAAAATGATTGTTTTATTTTCTCTTCCTATGTTGCTTCTTTCTCAGTGTACAGTGAGAGTTTATTCAACCTTCATTTTTTGAAGAGAAACAAAAAAGATAATCTCAATTAGTAAATGTGGACTCCTGGCTGTATTGATTTACTAGGAGACAAATGGAGATGGGAAAGGCTATATGACAATTAACTATGTTAAAGAATCTTTAGGGTGTTGGTAGACAGCTGGCTGAATATGAGCCAGTAGTGTGACCAAGAAGGCCAATAGCATCCTGACTTGTATCACAAATAATGTGGCCAGCAGAACTAGGGAGTTGATCGTTCCCCTGCACTCGGCACTTGTGAGGTTGCACCTCAAGTATTGTGTTCAGTTTTGGGCCCTTCACTGCAAGAAAGATGTTGAGGTGCTGGAGCATGTTCAATGAAGGGCAACAAAACTGGAAGGGTCTAGAGAACAAGTCTTATGAGGACCAACTGAGGGAACTGGAGAAAAGAAGGCTGAGGGGAGACCTTATTGCTCTCTACAACTACCTGAAAGAAGGTTGTAGTGAGATGGGTGTTGGTCTGTTCGCCTAAGTAACAGATGACAGGAGGAGAGGAAATAGCCTCAGGTTGTGCCAGGGTAGGTTTAGATTTAATATTAGGAAAAATTTCTTCACCAAAAGGCTTGTCATACATTGGAACAGGCTGCCCAGGGAAGTGGTGGGATGACCACCCCTGGAGGTATTTAAAAGACATGTAGACGTGGTGCTTAGGGACATGGTTTAGTGGCGGACTTGGTAGTGTTAGGTTAATAGTTGGGCTTGATAATTGTAAAGGTCTTTTCCAACATAAATAATTCTATGATTGGTGAACTGCTTGTATATGACACATCCTCCATGGAACAATCATGTCTTGTAGAAGTATTAATGGTAGTATCTTAAACTACAATTAGTATGAGCCTTTGTGCACACATATTTATCTTCTGCTCTGTTCAAACTTGCAGTCAAAAAGTAAAATTGAAAAAGAAAAAGATTATGAATAGAGGTCCTTTTTTGAAAAGGATGTATAAGAAAGATACAGAAGAGCACACAACTTCCCACAGTAGAAACATCTGTGGATATTTTACTGGAAATGTTAATTTAAGCCATCCGTAACTCTAGGAGGAAGGAAAAAAATCAGCAAAGCATCATTGCTCTGTGTTCTTTCAAGTGTTATCTGTAGCTGAGAATTGTTAAGACTATGGTAGGGCATTCAAAGTTTGAAGACTAACATCAGCCGTGCTAATATAGCCATGTAGAAAAGAAGTAATTATAATGACTAAGAGCCACTGCTGTAAACATCTTCTTTTCTTGCCCGAGGGGCTCTCTTCTAAGTACAATTGTGGCCGGTGGCTGCAATGTAAGGAGATTCCCAATATAGATGGGTTTGTTGCATTTCTAGGAAAAGAAAGCCACAATTCACTTTCCATATTGTGTTTCCATTTTATTACACAAAATTCTTGAATCTTATGATGATCTTGCCCATTGACCTTCAGAATTCAGGGGTTATCAGTTATCCTTTAGCTAAGGAGAGAGGGAAAGATAAAATAACTGTACTAGGGACGTTACTAAGAGTATGGTTCTTAGGGACATTATTAAGGCACAGGTTTTGCTTTGCAGGTTTTTGGTCAGTGTCCTGATGCTAAAATACTCTCTAAATACCCAAGATCCCAACTTCTACAGATAATAAAATTCAAAAGCTACAAAATCAAGATTTTCTGAAGTGAACAATAAGGTTTAGGTGTTTGTGTTTGAGGGCACAACTTGAATCACATGATTCTTTGCTGCTGGGTTCCTTAATGTGTTCTGAGACTGGGATCGTCTAGGGCTTCTGCAGCCTGTGCACCTATCTTTAAGAAAATCACAGCTGGCAGTTAGCTCAGAAACTCCTGACTGACTTTTTGCTACTCCCTATTTTCTTTACCACAATTTCAGTATGTCCTTGACAGTAACAATGCTGTCTTCAAAGATTTTTCAAGTACATGAACACAACAGTATTTTTTTATCATTCTAAGGATAAATGGCAAAGATAGTTGTTCAGTTAATAAAACAATGCTCATTTTAACACAAAAGCTACATATAGAAAAGATATGTAAAGTGGAACTATCAAGATTTGATGCAAAATTCACTAAAAATATGAAGAATACCCTTAATTCTAAAGAAAAGAAGGGGGAGTAATACACTATATACCTTGATGCTGTGAAATGTAAATGGTGCGTTTGCCCAATAACATTGAACAGTGTCTCTGCTTTTCTAAACCATAACTGTTAGGAGACTTAGAGAATGCTTTGTTCTTACTGCTTTGCTTTTGGTACATGATGTTAGACAAAGATGGCAACAAAATTTGGAGCTTTTTTGATTTTTCTATTTTTCTCTCCCAACCATACCTGATAAGACAAGACTCATCAGAGTACTCTGAAACCTCTACCTTGTTTTAGGAATGGTGGCAGCTACTCCTTCTGCTGGCAGCCTTTTTTCCAACAGCTGTCTGTTCAACTGTTGGAAAATATCTGGATTCTTCTGTCCACTCTGTGCTGTAGGACTCAACCTCTCATCTTTTCAGAATGCTCACCTGTGGGATTCACAGGGAGTGTTGCGAACCACCTTGAACAATTCAACATAGCCTTGAAGGAAATAGAATGAGAAAGCAAGTAATGAAGCAAGCGCAGAAAGGGAGCTGAAGATAAAAATGTTTTGAAGTACAGATGTGAGACCGAAACTAGAAGACGCGTGCCTTGATTAACAGCACCAATTAAAAGCTTAGCCGCGGCGCGTGGACAGCAGGGGTTAACCAATCCATGAACAAACTAGGGCGCGTGGACAGCTAGTGAATCTATATAAGCACAAACTCGTAAACTATAAAGGTCTTTGGTTTTACCCGCACCAGAGGCCGTGAATCCATCCCTACGTTCACCTAAACATTTTTAAAGGCTATTTGTGGATGTGCTACCTTCTTCTTAAGTCTAAACTTTGTATGAATAGGATAAATAATTAAATGTTCCAGTCACTGATCCAGTGGGTATTTCTTCTGCAGACAACAGTTATTGATCAAAATTTTACTGTCCCTGGTTCCAGTCCTCACTCTGCTCTCCCTTTACATGTGTAATTCCCAGAGTTTAGTTTGTGGATTTCCCCTCAAGGAGTGTGAATTCCTGCATATACTCTGAATGAGGATCAGTAGGTGTCTAGGTGTTCTTGGGAAACATGGAGATCTTGTGTAGTGAGTATGCCTGTGAATGCAACTACTATTTGTAAATCTCTTAAATCGGATGTGAGGGCTTATATGTGGACATATACACACAGGTGATTTCAGAATTCTTCTTCAGTGAGCAGTGTATGCAGTTACTTGAACTAGCTACTTAACTCGTTCTTTTCCCTCATTATATCCCAATAAAATGTGATAATTTCTTTAAGTTAGAGGTATTTTTAAGTTCTAAAGAAGTTTTGGGATTTTTGCATGGAGAATAATTAGTGCACATGTCCTTTGTGAACAATGTATGAAACAGGAGGGAATTGTGCACCTTAAATTCTGTGTGCCCATGTTGAATGACATGTGTTAATTTGCAGCTCATACTTGCTTTTAAGGAGACTTGTTACCAGTATGTGACTTAACATTTGAAAGTAAATTCAAAAAAGTCAGTTCAGATAACCCCTGATTATGGCATGATTTCTGCAGAACTGCCATAAAATCTATGGACTCCTCCTTTAGAACACAAAAGACTTCCCAGTCATGGAAGCTGTATACTTTGCCAACCCTAATACAGTTCTAATGTGAAACAGGGAGAATGGGGCAACAGGTGATGCCAGACACCTGTATTGCGCTAACCAGGGAAACCTGTGACAGGGGATTGAAAGAGGAGTAAATATTCTGGCTCTGTACAGGTCTACGGTGCTCTCCATATCTTTGGTATAGATGTAAAGAGTGAAAGTGAATTCAAAATGCTGCACAATGTGAAACATGTGAATCACCATGTAGAAGGCAGATAGGAACTCACAAGGGAGGAAGAAGCTCTCCTCTGCCTGTAAAGAAACTTTATTCTTTGTTTCTTGCTCATTTCTACCCATACCTTGCATATTTCAAACTTAACCTCTCAGCTGAAAAATTTCGAAACAAACATCGGAAGCAGTCCCAGTGAAGTCTTGACTGTTCTTACCTTCACACACAGACAGAAAGATTTTTTTAAATGGTAATTGCTATGTCTCAGCTTTTTAATATACTCTTCATAAATTGGGCAATACTAATCCGTATTTCTTCTTGTTGTTCAATTCTTACCTGATAGTGTCTGCTGATCTTTTTGTGTATGAGTTTCACCCATATCTGTTCCATAAAATACGACAAACCCTTTTTGCAAGCACACTGCAGCTCAAGTAAATGATAAGATCATCACTATGAGCAAAACTGAGTAGTAGATAATACTGTATGCCTATCGAAAATGGTAGTTCAGAAATCTAACAGTAATTCAGTTTTTAGACAGTTTGTTAAAATATGTTTCTCCTTTGAATAAAGGCATGGTAACATTTAAAAGATTTTAGCAGATAGTAGCTGTGTAGAAGAAAGATGTGCAGATTAAGGCCTCTTTAGATGAAAATGTAATTGACCCTGCATCTGGAAAATTGAGGGATTGGCAATTCAGCATCTGAAGGTAGAATTTGCCATCTGATTAAATAACACATACTGATGAATATGCATTTTTGATCCTTTGACACTAATATGATAAATTTCCTGTGTATCAATATGATTAAATTTCTAATAATACATGATTTCTCATTGAGCATCCACTTCCAGAAACTAGTTTCTTAAGAAAGAGCGGTAGAAATTTTTAGAGAATGATGGTCTACTGCCCACTACGGTTTCCTGCCAACCCTTTTCAGTTTAGGTTCCTGATCTGTGGTCCCAGCAAGTGGTTTGCTGCAGTAATTCCTGTCTTCTGTGAATGACACTTAGTTTATAAAATCTATCAGGTTTATGAAGTGTTTCCTGACTGTCACTGTACTTCTAATAATTTTTTTCCTTAGCCTTTGTTGCACCTATTTAGGATGTGGTGATCTGAGGAAAAGCATGCCTTTTTGCATAATGTTGCTCAAGTTCAGTTCTTTCACTAATGTTAACATGATAAACTGAATGTATAATCATTGCCAACTGAAAAGTTGGCTAGCAAAGGCTATAAATAGCACTTTATATAAATATATAAATATATATAAATACTTTAATACATGGCACCCTAGGCAAAACAGAGTTGGCTTATACTGTGTACAAGTGCACGTTGATTCACCTTGTGTCAGACTAGTTTAAGCAAGTTGGTACTTCTGAGTGGTAAAGCTCAGAAATGCTAGCTGGGAGTCCTCAAAAAGTTTAATTCTGTCAGCCGACAGTTTTGCCCTTATAGATTAGTAACGACCAGAGCAATTAGACCTACAAGGTTGATGCAGCTACACTGCTCCAGCTCTGGACCTGACCTACTGGTATTTGCTCAGGAACAAGGGCACTATGTGAAAGACATAGGCAGTGTCTTAGCCCCTTTCACCAGACTCTGTTTAGTGTTAGCATTGCTTCAGTGGGAGGGATAGATATATGTGTCATTTATTTGAGTAAATGCTCTCAATCTGAGGTGCAGAACTTGCTCTGTCTGTGGTTTTGTGCTTTGTCAATTACATTGATTACAGTTTATTGTTTTATTTTGGTTATTGACACATTTCTTGTTATCTCAGAGGGAAAAGTAGCTTTCAGTCTTGCTTGAGAGAGAGAGAAACGTAAATCTACACACATGGGTAATGAAATACAGACACGTGGGGAACCGAAACACTGGAATGCAAGGGAGATATTTAGGCCAATTATACTTAAAGATTTAAATACAACTATTAAACACCAAACTTTTGACATTTCCGATAGATGTATTCTGTCTTTCATTACTTCTTATTTTAATCTACATGTGGTTTTGAGAGGGATTTGCCTTTTAGAATTCAATGTAGTAGATAATTTAAACTCTCAGGGTAATAAGAGTAACACTCAAAACTTTTGTATTTAAAAAAAAGTACATAATCATGTCTATTTCTTTAATCAATTATTTCAAGTAACTTTAAGAATTTTTTTTTCAGGATGCAGATGCTGAAGTTGTCTTTGAAACAGTCAATTTCAATTTTAAGGTATATTTGAACAATATAGTCATGTAAGCTGAATAATATAAAGATATGTCTGAAAATACTGTTATAATGTGGAAAAAATATTAAGTATTTTCACCTGCATAGTGATTTATATAACTAAATTTCACAGATATTATTTTGCTGTGAAATGAAAAACATTAGAGTCATTAAATTTGCTTATTTGCCTCATAGACTTTTTTTCAGCTACTACGAGATTTATTAATGCAGCTGTCAGGATTTTGTAAAATGTAAGACAGTAACATGGATCTTTGATGTATAGAGGAAAGACTCGTATATAAAATGGAGTTGCTCGTTCAGCAATCAGACTGTATTCTGATAGGCAGATTGATTTTAGAGGAGGGTTTCAAATCTAATGATGTGTTTCATTTATGAATCCATTAATTTTGAATAAATGGAATCACATATGCTGCTATGCTTTGCCAAGTATAGCATCTCTATTTGTGTAGAGGACACCAAATTATGTCCTTAGCTAGAATGAACCAGCACAACTATACTGTAACAGAAGTGCTGTATGACTGACACGTGCCAGCAATAGCACTAAAACTGTCCCTCTCCAGTGTTCCCACCGAAAGCCACCTGACTTAGGCAGTTCCTTTCTTACTGCCATGGCTTAGCCTCTTGTCACTCCTTTCAAGACTGTTCAATACAGCTGTGTGCTTCCCCTGTTGTAGCTCCTGTACCTTCCCTCAGTTCCATTCTGCTGTTATGAATATACAGTACAAAATATGGCAAGATTACGTTGCAAGTTTTCATACACATTCAATGTCTCTGTGTGTGTTGCAAGCAAATATTATTGATATGTGTGTCAAAAAGCAGATTAAAAACCTGGTGTGTAACTTTCCCAATCTGTGATCGTCACAGTGATTCACCTAAAGGAAGTAAAAAATCTAGCTCCTAATGCACATGGGATGTTTTAATTGTGTATAAGGCATTAAAGTCTTCCTCATTTGAATTGTACAGCCTTAAGTTTTAATATCACTGTCTTGTAGTACTGAACCTCTGGGATCAAGAATTAATATGGTTATTTTGTTGCTTATCATAAATACAGTAGCATCTTGCATCTACATGAGGATCAGGGACCAACTGTGGTAAGTCTGCTAGGGAATGAAAAGGCATTTCTGGTCTGAAATCCTAAAGGCTTCGTTATTAACTTTACTATCCAGTATTAAATATGCCCTTGTAATAGTCATTTGTATCATCCTTGACCACAATGTTGTTCTCTTTCTAGTGACTCTTTTGCTTTATGAATGATTTTGAGCTGTATGAACAAGTTGTGCTATTTCTATTAAACACAGTGTCACACAACATCAGGAACTTTGTCTCTCAGTGTATCAGGGAAAGCCTATCTTGAAAGGGCAACATTTGGAGTTTATAAGACTAACAAGGCAATCAAAGAGAAAAATCTCGGCTATAGTTCTTAAGTTCTCCGTATCTTAGTTTCTAGGCAACTGATAAATACACTAGTTTCCCACAATCATGTTTCAAAAGTGGCTATCAGAACATATGAAATGCCATTGAGATGAGCTACATATTAGAGCAAAGAAAGAGGTGTTTTTCCGCCTTGACCTAAGCCTTTTTTTCCTTCACTGGATTTTCTTAGAAGGCTGAGTCATTTCCTTCTTTCCAACAACTGACTTACTGGCTGTTTCTTCACTGTTAGAGTCACACATATTGTGACCATTAGAAGTATTGGAGTTCCTCTTCCTAAACTTCCAGTGTTTGTTTTTGAATTGTTTAACTATTTTAACAGCCTATTCTTTAAGTCATCTTGTTCATTACAGTGTGTTACAAATCAAGGAATATATGATCCTGCCCCAATTCTTTATATTACAATTTTTTTAAATCATTCTTCTCATAATGGCTTTACTGTGTAAAAATATTGTACCTCTTATTTTATTCTGGATTTACTCAGTACCATTATGAAAGGTTATTATTTCCCTCACCAGTCCAAAATAATTCTGTATCCCAAGATGACCTCATCGGAGCTGCTCCATGTATGACTTAGTTGGCTATGATTCATAATGTTTGTTCAAACTGTCTTCTTTTTCTTCCCTTTTGAAATGATCAGACCAGAACCACTGCACAACTAAAAGGATCAAGAGCATGTGGGTTTTTTCTTTTAGCTTTGTATCTTCGTAGAGAAAAAAAAAAAAAAAAAAAAAAAAAAAAAAAAAAAAAAAAGAGAGAGAGAGAGACAGAGAATACCAGATGTAAATGCTCCGCATTATAATGACCAGGTAGTTTAGGAGGGTAAGAAAATGCAGACTTTCAGGAGGCAGCACAGTGTTTCTATTTCTGCAGAAACAGTGCTTGTATGATCTGTTCCTGAGTAACAACAGCTAATCATTCTGGTGCACGGAGGAAACTGCTGCAATTCTGAGTTATGAAAGACCTGCATATTATTGGTAGTCAGTATTTACTAAACCAGATGCTCAAATACCTACCTATGCTGTGATATTAGTTAGATTAATGTATATTCTGCATGATAATCTACACCTCAGCATGTTTTGTTGAATCTGGAAAGCAAAGAACAAAAACTAAATAGTGTTGATTTTTTCAAGTCTATAAAAAAGATTGATTAGACAGTGAAGAACAATTTGTCATTGTGAAAAGGTATGCAGAGAAACATGCTTGAGGTGTTCTTCATTAGACAAATCTGTGAGCAACAGCACTTTCTGACAGTGCTGTCTGACAACACTTTGTCCATTTCAGCTGCAGGTATTACATTAACTCTTCACAAACCCACATCAAAAGATCATGCAATCTTTAGCACCTCATGAAGCACCTTCAATGGCACAGTGAAATGTCAGAACGGGAAACTTTCTTTGTACTGCTATAGAGTATCACATCAAATATCTTCCTAGGGGGCTGACTAACCTAAAAAAATACTTTCACCTAACCAAAATATTAAAAATCAAAGGCAAGAAGTCTACGACCAACTTTTGTGTTTCTTTTGTTTCCTCTTTTTAGTTCAACTGTTATTGCTATGATTTCCACCTATGAGTAAGACAAAAAACCCCCATTGATTCACTTGTTTTATTTAATGTCATTTGTATAGGCTACAAATTTGAGAACATATTGAAAAGATACTGCACAAATGTTTGAACATCCAATTACTTGCTTTACCATGTTCACATGTCCAAATACTGGCATTTGTGGCCTAGATTTTTTTTGTGCATAATGGAAAATTACATATAAAAATCCTAGATCTTCTGACTGTTAATGAATGAAATTGCTGATGAAACACAAAGAAAAACACTACATTCTCATTTATTAATTAGATATTTAATTTCTTACCAAAAATTATCAATGCAAATTCTATTCTGTGTGTTATAAGAACTATGTTTTTTCAGTACTTTTTATTTATAGTTTTCTCTTATCAGTTTCAGTCTTGCTTTTTCAAATGAAGGTAGATGATTTTTCTTTTTCTTTCCAAATACTCGCAAACCCCCTAAATACATGGGTTTTATTGTAACTGCTGACCAAGATAAGTGATCCTGTACTGTTATTTCTGGCAGAGCAACATAATACCATTGGCCTCATCTCACCACATTTTAATGCATTTTGTGTACAATTTCACACTCACATAGCAACAGTTATATACTCAATGTGATTCATATAACCAAACTATATAAATCTGATTTTCTGTCCATACAAAACTTCAAACTCAAAACTCAATTCCTCATTTCCAGGCTATGTGAGGCACAAATGTGACAGAATTGGCTGAATAGAGCTTTACTTCAGTGAGGTAGTAAAGTCCGCAAAGGGAAAATCTTGAAAAAAGTTCCAAATCTGTCAGTTGCTAATTAGAATGTTTAAAATCAGTGGTAAGCATCCATTCTCTTAACTCTTCTTGACTCCTAACATGTGAAACTATGTACCATTTTTCTTATACAGAGCAAAAATTATACATAAGTAATCACAGGATAGTTTGAGGCCTGAAAATAAACTATACTCTGTTAAATCTTTTTAAAAAAGTAGGTTTTTCACAGTGGTAGTTTAAAAGCCTGGTCAAGTCCTTAAGAGGACATTGTTGTACTAGGCTTACTGCTAGAAAAAATAATACTTCTCTTATGAATTCTTTCTTTCTGTTTTTCTGTTTTCACTCACCACACTCTTTTCCACTTGCACTTATGACAGAACTCCCGTATATGTGGAGATTACCATCTACTGTCATCTGTCTTTATCCCAGTTTATCATTTTCTCCCAGAAAAAAAATGATTCCTTTTCTTTTCTTCTTTCTTCAGCCTTGGCACAGTATTACTTTCTTGTTTTTATTCTGCGTGCTTTCCTTTTGTCCCACAGTCTATGGATTCCTTCCCAAGGACCAGTTGACTGTTACAGTGATTCCTGTTTGTCCCATCCCACTTGGTGGGTGGGGCGAGGTTAAATTTTAAGGTCTCTGTGCAGTAATCCAGAATGACGAAAATGCTCTAAAGGTTCAATCAACATCACACATTTGTTGAAAACGTGACCAGATTACAACAGATAGTGGCTTGGCAAAAGTTATGATTCTATTACAACAACAAACTCACAGCAGTAGTACCCTTATCTACCCAGAATGAAATACAACAAACCTTTAACAATATTACCCTTATAGGCCTAGAAAAAAATACAGAAATGGAGATGGGGGG
>NW_009628312.1:47061-55161 GCF_000690535.1 Cariama cristata | reverse complement strand
GGGGGGGGGGGCGTGGAGAGAGAGAGAGAGGGAGATGGAAAGAAAAGGGAAAGGAGGGGTATCACCACTTTTGGATCCAGCAGTCATCTTTCTTTCTTTCCATTGTTGTCCTCAGGTGGCAAACGCACAGATATAGCTCCTTGAAACTTCATTTTTTATAGACCTTGGCTACCCCCCAGGGGAGGGGATTTGCCCTGGTTGGTGTATGTGTGATCTTTGTTTTGAAAAGTTCAAGAAATGGGTCTAGGGTACCTGGGGGACTCCAGTGGTATCTCAGTTCACAGAATAGGGGAGTTGGTTCACAAGACAATGCCCTCCTCATCCTGTGGTAGCCAGCTTCTGGTTGCTGGATGAAGCTTGGTTTTGCAACAATATTTGAGGCATCCCCGTACATTAATCCTTTCATTCTCTTACACTATTTTGTCTTAAAACCTTGAAACCTTGAAATGATAATGAGGAATGCTTCCCCAGATGTTTCCACAGAGCAGGAAATTTTATTTAGGTGGACTGTAAATGGAAATTCTCTCGAAACAGTCTGGAATTAGTGTGGGGATAATGATTATTAACTCACTCCAGTAAAACTTTACTGGTTAAAAATTTTCATCAACCACTTCAAAGTCATGAGAGATTTCAAGTATTAATTTGTGAATTTAAAGCAACAATTTGTTTGGAGTGTTTTTTTTTTTTTTTTCCTCAGGATAATAATAATGCTGAGTTAATAAGATATCTGCTTCCAGAGCTTATTTAGATTTTGAGTATGATTTCTCCAGGTATCTCAAGTAGTCTTGTACTTGCATAGGAATATTACATTCAGTATGTGTGTTAGAGGACTCAGAAATCCTAATTAGTACCCTTGAACAAGGCCAACTTTTGAAAGTTGAGTGGAACTTATAATGAAACAAAAGATTAGAAGTGAACGAATGTATCTTGCTGTTGGCAGAAAAGTATGTGAGCTAAAATAATTGTTACTGTTTTCAATATATATGAAGATGGGCTTTCTCCCAAGGAATACTACGGGTATAATTAAAAGACTGGTCTTTTCAGATGTGAAATAACTGATATAATTTAACAGCCCAGAAACTAGTTAAAGGCTGAGAAAAGGCATTCTGAGAAGTTTACTTGATGCTGTTGTCTTCTTCTTTTCTTTCTTTCATTTTTTTTTTAATTATCAAACTATTCTCATTAAGTGTAGGTGTTATAATTAATTTTCCAGGCTTACTGAAAAAAAGGAAAAAGCCATGAGTTAGTTTGTTGGTTTGAGGGGAGAAGGGTTTGGTTTGGTTTTATTAACAGCAGCCCTTGAAGTTCCCTTGATATGACATTTGCTTTGAAAAGTATTGCTCACAGATAAATTCAGACTGTTAAACTCCAATGTCAACAAGTTTTCAGGCTCACAGTTTATGAGACCACTAATCAAAGATATCTCAAGATTTTTTTTCCATAATACATACTACTGCTGAATTCTCTTGAAAACTTGTCTCAAAGAGCCAGTATTGTACATTTAAAAGTAATATAATTCACTATATATGCAGGTATTCAAGGCTGAGAATATGTCAGACAACTATGCAGTAGTGAAGGGTTGTCCAATGTATCAGAGGACTTTATGATACATTTATGTTATGATGGGTTTTTTTATGGATATATTGGAATCTGGCTTAAAATGAAGAGATGCAGTGTTCACAGCCAGATGTAAACGCCTTTGTTCATTTTCATACTTCAAGAACTCTGTCCTCTATAAACAATGGTGGTTTTGCTGACTGTTTTTTTAATACTTACTGTTCTAATACTTTTTGCATAAAGCAGAATCTTTTCTATAAAATGACTGACCTGACACACTAGTTGGAACTTTATGCTTATTTGTTTACCATCACTATTTGAGAAGACAAGCTCATCGAAGTGGCAATGGGTACAGGAGCCCAAACTGATTTTCTGCATCTTAGTTGCAGGTGAAGAGTGTTACTATATACTCTTTTTAAAAAATCTCTTTGTAGCATTTTATAGCCTTTCTATTGATTTTGTTCTACTGGTAGTTTGTGACTATGGTTTGGAAATCTTTATTCAGTAAGTAAGGAAGTGAAGAAGAACAGCAAACCAAGTATGCGAGAGAAAAGCAAGTATGTATTGTCTCCCGGGCGTGCTTGTAAGAGGATATACACAGACAAAGACGGAGGGAAAGAAAGAGGTACATGTTCTGATAAACATCTTGCAGTTACAGCAATCACTGGGAACATGATTAGTGAGATCCAGTTCTTTATTTATCTTAACAGTATGTAAGCACTTCCAGGGAAGTTCTCTAATCGTTGCTTTATCCTCACTAGGATAAAATATGTATGAAAAAGTCCTTTATCTGCTGTCTTGTCCCAAACTGTTGTATTCTCATTAGTCTTGTCTCTTTCCATGGTTAAGAATTGTTTCATGCTCTCCCATAGCCTACTTAATCTGAATGAGTACATATCCAACAAAAGGACTTCCATAAGCAGCAGCAAAATGTGTTTGAGATTCACTGTTTTTTTTCTGCTTGTGCTTAGCAAGTAAGGGCTTCATTTTGGAAAACATTTAAAAATGTTTAATGAATTAAGACTTATGTTTTTCCTTTTGGTGAATGCTAAAGATTAATAAGCAGATACATAATTGGTTTTTATGCAAATGTTGTAATATATAGCATATAAACATGAATACAAGGCACAGGGTCTAGAGAGGTAAATTGGACATAATAGTCTCTATGGAGAACAGACATTTCACAAGTTTGTTTTAAAGATTTTTCATAAGAATTCTGATTTGATTCAACACTCTGCTGGGAAATCTAGCAGCATAGGTGACAGTTTAGACACTAATACAAGATATGTATTGAGTTCATGCATCAAACAAAGTTATGAAGCTAACACAAAAATTAGGTTTTACTAAAATATCTATGTGTTTCCTTACAGAAGCTGTGAGTAATGGAATGATTTAAACTAGGCTTATAAAACGTAATAATCATGGAGATTTCAAGAGTATAAGGTCACAGAAAAAAAAAAAAAAAAGTCAAATCTGGGGAAAAGATGATACATTCAGTTTTGCCTCAACAGCAGTGTCTTGGAAGTTGCAGGTTCTGTTACAGAAATAAACCTGATGATTTCTGCACAGTTACGATCTTCACATTAGAAAATCTTCAGGTATCACTGCAGTGAGTCTGCCATCATTGCATTAACTCCAGTGACAATACAGTGATAAACAACAGAAGAAACTGATCACAGGAAGGTCTCATTATACCCAGGTGTGTTGCATCTCTTATTTTACACCTGATTTTGGGTCAATCTCTCTGCAAAGCACAGTTTTGGGATATACTCAAAATCTCACCACCACCCAAAAATGAAAAAAAAAAAAAGTGATTTTAAATAATTATACCTGAAATGTCATATTTAATAAATATATTACAATCCCAGTGGTTAAGCAGTCTGTTAAGAAGCCGGGAGTGCGTATTATAAATGCATCAGAGCTAGGAAAAAAAATAGTTAGAAATGAGATGTCTACGGCTTTAAAAAGATTTTAATATAATTTAATACATTCCATTTATTAAATAAGATATGAAGAAGTCCTGTGGAGGGAAAGGGAGAATTCACGGCACTGGAAGGAAAAAAAAGAAAAAAACCTAAACCAAACCAACCAACCAAACAAGCCCAGTATACTTCATTCCACAGCAGAATATTTATTTTTTGCTTTGAGGAGCTGGGAAAAAGAAAAAAATTCACGTATACTACTTAAAATTCTTTGTGCTGTATGTTTGAGGTTTAGCCTGGCATTTCTGTTATAACCTTACTGACTTGAGAATGCTTACAAATGTGTCTGAAAATATACTGAAATGTTTTCATGAACTAGCATCTGAACTCATAAGCTGAGTCACCACTGTACCATGAGAATCTGGTATTACAGAGTTACAGAATGGCTGAGGATGGCAGGTACCTACTGAGATCTTCTGGTCAAACACTTGTGCTCAAGCAGGGTCAGCTTGAGAAAGTTGCTGATAGTTCCAAGATGCCTTTCTTTTTCTAGAAAAATTTTAAATGAATGCTTGGATATGAAATCGCTACTCCTTTAGGCTAGACAATTTCATAACAGATTCCACCTCCAGTCATCATTTATGCGTTTACTGTCAGTTAAAATAATGGCTTCGTAGCTAGATTTTTCAGGCTGTTCCACAGAGATTTATGTGGACTATGCTGCATTGTGAAGTTTAAAGAGTAAATCTAGTACAGAATAATAATTGAGGGAGCAGGAGAAACTAGGAAAACGGGAAAGTAAAAAAACCATGTAACTATACCCAGAGAAGGTAGGAATATTCCTACTCTAATGAGGAAAAAGCAGAACAATGCATTACCAAGAACTAATATCATCATTGCTGGCCTTAAAGATTCGCACCTTGCCCTTAACTTTCATCTGACCTGCCGCTCTAGCTCTTCACAAGTATTTCCAGATAGAATCAATACTTTACAATGATGCAGTCAAGTGACAGATCTCTAACAGAGAGTTCTGTAGCAATCTTAAATTCAAGTAACCTGTGTCCAAACTGGTCTATGAAATATCAGTTTAATTCACCATGAATATGTTTTTCAGCTAAATTAAGATATTTTCATTATTTGATTGTGATTTTAATCTCTGTAGAAGGTCTGCAAATCCTTTCCTGAATTAATGAAAATTAAGAACCTTTGTGGGAAAGCTGAGACCTCAGTTGTTGCAAGTTTAACGTGAGACATTCTTAAAGGACTTCTGGCACTTTGAACAAATCTAGCTCCTAATGGCATCTTCATGAATATAAATGCAGAAGCACTGCAGAGAACTTTATCACAGCTTCAAATCAAGTTGATTTTTTGATGCATTCTACCACAGTATTAACAAAATGAAGGTTTTTGGAAAATCAATTCTGGGTCACTTTGATTTGATTCGATTCTAGGTTAGGAAAATTAGTTCCAGGTACCTTCTTAAATTATTATTAGTTCCATTTTTGCTGTAGTGGAACATGACGAAATGTAGTCTGATTGTCAAAGATAAGAAACCTTCTATTTTTGTAAACAGACAGAATTGATGATAATTAAGAGTTTAATAGTGTCTTCCTGAGGACATATACATATTTAAAATGGTTAAACACTGTAAGAACTATATAGTACTCAAGTTTTTTCACCACCTCCATTTCTCAATTTTGTACCTACAAATTTTACACTAAATAGAAAACAGTATCTCACTTGTAACTCTCTGTACTTGATAAGAAAGGGTAAAACCTGGAAGGTCAACCTGGAAAGTGAAATATATCTCTCTAGACTAGACTATGACTGAAAAGTTCTTTAGCGTAGAAGTCATGTCAATGCCAGTTATGCCTTGTTGTAAATTAAGTTCACGTCATATGTAATTTGCCTCCTGACAACCCTTTTAAACACCTGAACTGTCTTATCTCATCCAGGTATTGAAGCCTCCAGGGCTCTTACAAACAAAGGAGACTGGCCTGGTCATGCTTACTGTGATATCTACTATTGGTTGGTGTTGCAACTAATTGCCTTTCAACCATTAGTTCACTGAGTCGCATGGGTGTTTTGCAAATATCTTGTCCAGTTACAATAAGTAGAAGCCATTGTTAGAGAAACATGTTTGTTCTTTACATATCCACCATGGTGTGATACAAAAAGGGCATAACTACAACTACTTATGTAAGTTGCAAATATTGAATCTGCAGAAATCTATACATATTTATGAGGCCCTCATTCTGCTGGCATGAACTAAATTAATTGCAAGCTGGCCTATCAAACTGAGACCGTGTCAGGTGCTGCATCACCGAGTTTAAAGACCTGGGGGAGAAGTTTTGGTACAAAAAGTACAGAATATTCATAGGTACTTTCATGTCCAAAAAGGAGTTACCCACTAAGTCAAAATGCCAGTGAGCAGAGAATAGCAGGGAGAGGAAATGTAGACATCTACATCCATTTTCTAAGTCTTTGGATCTCATTCTTAATGCTGAGTTAATTTGTTTGAGAAAAACTTTTATCAAACTCATTGTAAAGCATACATTGCAATTTTTTTCATGAACTATTTCTAGTGATTACTGATTGTTAGGTCACTGCCAATAACCTGGAAAAACAGGAGATCTGAGTCTTGTCACTATCAGAGCTGGGACTCAGTGCTTAATCTATTATGGTTGTATGTTTATTACATACATTACATACATTACATTATTTTCTTAAAATGTCACAGAAAAATTTAATCTCTAGGAAACTCAACAATCCATAAATGTCAAATCAAGATTACTACGCAATTTATATTGCTAAATTTATGTCACAGATTAGTAATATATATCTACCCACACTTTAAATAGATTCCTGCCTTTATTAGTTGTCTGGTAACCCCAGTAAATACTATGTTGATTGAAATAATCAATAAGGACTTGTGTTTTATTGTGTTTAAAACTGGATTGACTTGTAAAACTGGAGGTTGTATACAGGCATTTTAGGGCTGCTGAAAATACAATTTATTGCAAATTTGGTTTTTCTTTGAAGTATGAAGATTAAAAACTAGTATCTTCATGGTGTCTAGTGTCCTAGCTCCTCTCAAACTAAGCAATAGTTGTGGGAGCTAAGTAATTTGAAAACTTGGGCACAAAGGATTTATTTTCTACGTCATTGTAACAGCTAATAAACACTGCTACTCCAGTCAGCTGCATATGTTTCCTAATAAATTTTGTGTGACTTAGGAGGTCACTGAAAGACTAATACTCACCTGTGAGGGAAGACCATGAATAACAATTTTTTTCAGTAAAGAATACATTTAGCAATGCATGTGACTAAATATCTAGTCATGGAGCACAAGACTTGAGTAGTTACACTAATTTCAGTGAAACATTAAGTATGTTTAACATGTATATATCCCAGAAATTAATGACCAGGTTGTCACTGACTTAACTGGAATCTGAGTGAGCCTGCAAGGTGTGTTGCTATACTGATTTTCATATCTGCGCAGTGAGATACACCTATACAGTAACTATATTCCAGCATCACAAATATTTTCTATCTTGTGCCAGAAGAAAGATAGGCTTTCCTTACAGAAAAATACACTCTTATTCCCTTGTTTTACTTTGGTTTGAAAATTCTGCGCTTCTGTCAGCTCCTGATCCTTCTTTTAGTGTGCTGTTAGGTAGAAGGCCCACAGGAACAATTATCTAGCAGACGAACTCCATGGAAGAAAAAGACTTGATTAATTTGCCATTAGCTTCATTTACTAAATGATCAGAAGTTTCCTGATTGATTTTTCTAGCAAACTGGAATTCTGAGCTTGCAGAAGGGTATTTAATGTTACATGAAAAGTAAGTGTGTTTCTGCCTTTGAGGATGACGTAGAAAAAAAGCCCTTCTATAGCCATTACTGCCATAGAATCTAACATAATATGACATGTAGACTGTAGGGCACAGCTCTACTGGTACATAAGAGAGAACTGTAATTTTAATGTATTTATTTTATTACACCTTTCGGCAGTTTTAATCACTGGGTATGGTACCCCTTTGCTTGGATAGTTATTTTCCAAACTCTGTACTTCAGATTCATAGATGTGAGAAAACAGTAGAAACACTGTCAGATGAATAGTGTGATATTAAGCTGTTTTTGACTGACAACAGTAAGTGTTCTTCCAGTACTAAAGTCTGCCCATATGTAGCAGCTGGAGGAAAAGTGACTTGGCTTACTTCACAGAATGTGGCGTGTTAGAAACAGATGTGAAAAGAATATGACCTCAGCAGCTGTATTAGTTTCAGAGGCCTGACCTAGACAGAATCTTCAGCAAGACCTTTAGAATGAGAATATAAACATATCTTAAAAAAATTCGAGTGGAGAACAACCTTTGCCATTTAGAAGAATCAAATTGTTGCCTGTTGCAGGGCATGGCATCCAGCAAAACTCAAAAAATTGAAGTTAATTGCATGTTATCCTGAATACCAGCAGGACTGGTTGTGATGTGGTCTCCAAGAAATGTACCCATAAAACCTGAAGTATCGTATTTCTTCGTATCACAAGCAGGTAAATGAAATACTTAAAAGGACACCGATAACCTTACAGCCACTGACTTTTCTGTCATTAATTAAGACTA
>NW_009628312.1:21422-47030 GCF_000690535.1 Cariama cristata | reverse complement strand
GAAAGAATTGATGGAGGAATTGAGCCTAGACATGCCGCTGATCCTAACTGCTACTGCGAAGTCCTGATGATAACAAGGAATCAATAGGACCTAGTTCAGGACTTCCAGTCTCCAACTGACTCTTGTAAAAAAAAGCCTAATATCTTCCATTATTCTCTAATAATAACAATTATCTCCTTTGCTCTTAATCTATTGTTGTTAAACAGGGATCTTCCAGACTCTGTTTTGTGCATAAGTGATATCTGTGCTTTACAGCTGCTTTTCAGAGTTCTTCTCATGTCACTTTTGAGTCAGAAGGTGATTATGTGGTGATCCCAAACATACAGGAATTTTATGTCCTGGCCCATCAAACTATTTTTAGTATTGCAAAGTTGTCAGTATCAAATAGATCACTGACTGCTTATGACTGATGGCAGATGATAAAGTATGGAGCCACCATGAAAGGTGTGTAAAGTGTTCTTGAGTAAAAACTAACATATCAAGAAAATTATCAGTACTTTCATGAGACTAAAAATGCTTTTAGCAACTTTGGCAGCTTTTCAGGTCTCAAAGGCTGGCAGACATGCTAAGTATTTTGCAAATAATTTATTTTTTGACATTCAGGAAGATCAAACACAAAGCCTTGGGGAAAAGTAAATGGCAGATTTTAGCATCTCTTTCTACATCTGATATTTCCCAGTTCTGTCAAACTTATGGATAAGTTATGTAGTACCTGTTTTCTCTCACAGTTTATCACATGAACAATTTCTCCCAGTTCCTCAGACAGGCAGGTGCTCTTTTAGTACTAAACAAGAGACACTTATGAGACTCAGTGAGTGGGATTACTCACTTCTCCTGATTTCTCAGCTGAGGAAATGGGAAGAATCTTTGCTAAATTTATGAACAAACCTCTGTCATTCAAATGGAAATCTGTAGTCTGTATTATAGTAGTTTTAACTGCTTAAAAGTATTTCACATTTAACAACAATTTAGAGTGAAGTAAAATGCATGTAACTTTACAGTCCTAAAGGAGCGGTTAAATGCCATGATGCCAATCTGCATCCTCAAAACTACAAATCACCAGCTAAGTTTGGGCCAGCAGAATCCCCAAAACTTCTTGACTTGACATCAAAGAATTAGCTGCCTTTCTCTTGTGCAAGGTTCCTTGAGAGTCATAAAATATGTATTTCCCATGCCTATCTTAAACTCATAGGGTACTAAACTTTCCCTCTGAATGCTGGCTGCTTTGAGCTTTGGAAAGCCACAACGGGAGTAAGTACCAAGCCCAACCACCTTTCTGCTAAATGGGATTATGTGGGATACAGGAGATAAGTTAAAAATATTGCCTTGCCCACAGATGCTTGAACAAACTCCTGCATCTCAGGAATGTGCCTTATCAATGACTACAAGAAGACTCTGTGATGTGTTTAAGCTGTTTGATTTTGCATGATATAATTAAATATTTATGAATACACTAATGGTAAGGGCACTCATCTGTCTGGGTTTACTGTCATTTCTAGTTTAAAAAATATTTGGGCAATCCAACGCTTAGGTATGCAAACAAAGTGGGAGTTCATTTTCTACAAAACTCCTCTACAGATACAGAAGAAAAGCAGAGATGTGCCCAAAAATCCACTTAACGATTAAACTAAACTTCAGTATCTCCTTATTCCTTCCGTCATTAACAGTAAGTGTAAGCTCTTGTGCCTTGAAATCTGGGTTTGCTTTTCTATCTGATAGACAAATACAGAATTTTTTTTTCTCTATTTCTCCTTCTAGTGTGTGGTTAAGCAGATATACAGCAGATACATAGGTGGATAGTAACAGTTCACTAGGATTCATGGAAACAATAAGCAGGATGGTATTTTTAAAGGTACTGTCTGATGAAGTTTCTTTTCTTACACTTGAAGTCAACTAGGAGGCGGTAACACATGACTTCAGCTAGAAAATTCCTTCTTTACTGAATTTAAGCACACTGCATAACTACTTGCTAGCTTAGTTCCTTCTCTCCGTAAGTGGGAATTTTGTGTGCTATTCTTAAGTTCTCTGCAGACTGTATAGAAGCTGAAGTGTCAGATGCAGTTGAAGATTCCACTCAGCAACAAAAGTTAAACATGCAGCCCCTGTGTTATTTTTTAAATATAGCCTAATAAAAACATTTTTAAAATCTCTTCTATGTATTAAAGCTCTCCTTTTTATCCCAAGAAAAACAGATGTTTAAATTTGGGAGTTCTGAACAAAATTGTGACTAAGCTGGGATTTAAAGATACATTTATGTGTAATAGGTCGGTTTGTTTTTCTAAATATTGATTATTTCAGCTCTTGTTTGTTGTACCCTGTGTAGAACAGAGCAAGTTTAAGTAAACAAGTTTGAAAACTACCATTAGTTTACTGTCATTAAATATCAACAAGTAGTTCAGAACTTTTACATACCTACACACTATTAAGAAACTGTTGTAATCTAGCATGAACTATTGATGATACTAGAACAAGGATACATGGAGTAAACAAAAACTGTATTTCGGCAAATACCCCTTTGAGTACAAATACAGAGGACTCAAGACAATAAATACCAATGATCAATTATGGATGTAGAGTCATGTAACAACCTAGAGAAGCTGTCCATAGCCGATAACGAAGTGGAACTGTCTTCAAGATGTCAAGACTGCAACAAAAACTACTAGTTGCACGAGTACAATAGCTTCAGAATCAAGTATACTGAATTGATGACTGGCACTCTTAGACTACATCAGTATTGTCTTGTTGTCATTAAAAAGCACTAAACATTTAAGGCTTGTGTTTGGCCTAGGTATACACTCCTTGAGGCTGGGTTGTAATTTGGATGCAACATGCTATAGAAAAAATAACAGAACAAAGGTGAAACTTTAACAGAGGAATAATGTAGGTACTCTTTCACTGAAAGGATGTTTTTTTTATCATGTTGTCTCACCTGATCTTGGCATATTTTTACTAGGCCTCCTAAGTTCCGTTCAGTTTGGATGGAGCATCTTATTCTTATTTACTTCATCAACCTTGAACTTCTCCTGACTTGCACTGAATCAGTTTTTCAAATCTCCTTAAATCTCCTTAAATTCCATTCCCATTTTATGACAAATACATAGCTCTTTTATTTCGCTTAAAAAGAATAGTCCATGCATCGCATTTTTATTCCTTTGTTGCTTGAATAAACATGTAAGAATTGTGTATACCTCTATCAACACTATAAAAGAGAATAATTTCTCTCCAAAGAGTCACTTAGATATGACTTATATGTCAATAAGTTACATTTTTATAATAAAAAATAGTATTTTCTATAGATAATATATGAATTTAGTATTTTAAACAGTATTTTAATATGTCAATGATTAAATTCCTTGGCACCTTACATGTCTTTCACTTGCACATTCATTCAGCATTACTGATGGTGGCACTTTATATACAGAGAGACACTGAAGTGTGGTCATTGACACATGAAGAAAGGAAAGATATGCTCTCTTGGACTAATCTTAAAACTTTGTTCTGTAATGCGATATCCTTTAGACCTTTCATTTTCCATTAAGCTTCTTCCACACAGTATTTTTAACCATTCATTGTAACATGGCTTTCACTTCTGAAAGCTGTTCTTGTTCACAACAGAAAATAAAGCAACCTGCAGCCTCAAATTGCTAAATATGGTCTAACAATGCAAGGTAAGGAATAGGATTTTTTTAGTTTCTTTCAGTGTTATTGAACTTGGAGAACTGTTTCATTCTTGGTTCAATCACTACAGTATTTTGGTGGTCAGTTTTCTACACATTTTCTTTATAAAATTATAGCTTTCCTTTTGCTATAACAGTAACTTTCTGCAAAAGTATCTAAAAGCTATACAAATCAAGTATAGATAATTTTAAAAGGAGAATTGATTTTTTGCATTTTCTTGGCTGAAAAAAAATCACAATGGGAAGTCTAGGGCTTAGTCTTTCACTTGCATTATAATTTGTACATTTATTTTTCAAGCACTACATTAGGATACAACCCCAAAAAATCAGGCCTGAAACTCCTTCTTGCTTCAGAACAGATGCTTTAAGGGAACAGTGAAAATCTGTCTATGAAATTATTTTTCCTAGTGCTTAACCTTGCAGTAGCCCAATTCTAGTGGAAAAATATCTTTGGGTGTCTGTAATTACAGCTGAATAAACTGGCTTCATTAAACTAAAGATAACCTGCCTAGTTAAAACAATAAAGACTAGTAAAACAAACACATTCTGCTTTTATATTGATTTACTAGTGGAATGTTAAATTTTGACCATAAGTGAAAAGCAATCCCCAAATGCTCTATCAGATTTTGAGATGCAGAGACTAAATAAAACAAAATGTAAAAGGTAATTACAGAGCAGTTAATGTTGAGGTGGTATTTACAGACTAGACAAAACAAAACCGTGATTAAACTGCATTCTGTGGCCTGCAGGCAGTGAGATTTCAAGTTACTTGTTCAAATTCATCCTTAGCTCCTCTTTCTTGTAGAAAATTGCTATTTTTAATTCTGACAGGATTCCCCCAAAATTGCTAGCATTCTCTTATTTTTAGCATAGAGCTCCTTTTATTACCATGAAGTAATAGAAAATAGTTAAGTGTAATCATTAGTTACCCACAAATCATTTATCAAAGCAAGATACTGCTCACTGAATAAATTTACAAACACAGTCAAATGATGCATTTCTAAGTATGAGATCACTGGAGAAGTTCTGTTTTATGTAGTTTTCTTAAATTACTTAATTTTGACAGCTGGGACAGCAATAATATGGTGAATAGGACATGGTAGAGGAAGCTTAAACGTCTGAGATATTTTCAAAATAATACAGTGATATCAATATTTCATGGAAATTGGGAGGGATTAAAACTCTCCAGAATGTGTGCAAGGAAGGAGGAATAGCTTGCTGGAGGTTTGCTGGTGGTGGGTTTGTTTGCTTTATCCCAGGTCCTGCTGGTTGGTTATTCCACCTTTCTATTCTGCAACATCCCAGTTTACAAAAGGGGAATAATTGCTTTTACGTAGTTTTGTTAAAAGCCTTTAAGTGGTCCTTAGAAATTTGGTATCATTTTCTCCTTAGGTCACACAAAAATAGATACACCTTCTATTTATATTACAGAACTTTACTCATAACATTCAAAAATATAATTTGAACAAATATTTATGTCATAAAAGTTATTATGAATATTTTACTTGAAAACAAAATTACATTTGCCACCCCAGGGGACCTGAAAAACAAGTACACACCTAAGTCTATTTTGAATAAGTAATATGTAGTCATGTATTACATATTTTATTCTCTAGACCTTTTAAATGGGCAAGTTCATTTTTTTCCTCTGTGTGAAGTACAGTTATGTCCAGTAGCACATAGGGATACTGTTATTAGTTTCCTTCAAAAACTGCCATTTTGCCCTTCAGAAATTTCTTTCTTAAAAATCAAACATTGGTGGAGAAATTTACCTATTTTTGAAAAGTGCAGCAGTTTGCAATTAGAAATTCACTGTGCATTCTTGGTTATTCAATGCCTGTCTGCTTTTAGTAGAACTGAATGTTCAAAGGTGGTTTTCATGGTGTCATTGTCTCTCAAATGATAGTCTGTAGAATGCTCAAGGAACATCAGATATGTCCCGTGATACTGTTTTTAATATCATACTTAAATCCTAAACTGTGGAAAAGGCCACATTTGGAATCCAGAGGTATCTGCAGAAGTCATTCTGCCTGCTGATTTGCTGCAAAATATTGAGGAATTATTTTATCTGGTTTTATGAGTGCAGATTGACTGCTTAGTAACATTTCCTTTAGTTTTCGTAGAAATCCTTAAAAAAGATTCTACTGCTGTATACTTCTCAGAGCAGGCTGGATTTTTCTGGTTTTATATTTATTTCAAATAAATAAATTTGTTTCAGACTATTTATCTGAAGCTTTGAGTAGCCTATATATTAGCTCTGAAAGTACACTTTTCAGTTTGGGGCTGTTTTGTGTGATAGGATTATCTTTGAAAAGTCCAGATTTAAATTTTTTAATTATTCAGAAGGACTTGAATTTGCAGTTCATACATAAAAGTGCATGTAGCCTGATTAATGATCTGTTGTTTTATTGTAACTAAATATGCTGTCTGGAAATAATAATATTCTTGTTGAGCTGACTTAAATAAACAAGTTGAGTTTTCCAATTTAAAAATCTTTGTAAAAAAGAAAAAAAGCCAGAAGTTACCCAACCTTATTTATTAGAAGATTTTTCCACACCTTTGTTACTGCTTCACATATGTTCTGGCTTAAAAAAGTTACACGTATGTATAACATCCACAAGCAAATATAATGTGAGATCACAGTACTGTTAATTTCACTGTTGTCTGCTAATTTTCATCCAAGGTTCCTGGTTAGTTTTACTTGTTTTGACCGAAGAGATTTGCAATATAGATCATGGTAATGGTGAAAGCATATTAGCAGTCTCTGTACTTTTCGTTAGCAGCAGTGTGAATTTTCAGCCCGCAGTCATACAGGAGCATGGGGTCGCAGGACAGTGACATTGCTCATAGGCAAATTCACATGACTACTGGACAAGAACAGCTTGCATTTCATTAGAGAAACTTAATCGGATGTATCGAGAGACAATGTGTAATATACGTAAGCAAATATCATTAGGATTCATACACAATGCCGAGGGAAAACTAAAGCTGATTTCCTAAAATGTAATTAAAAAAGACAGTTGCCTGTGGATGACTTTATGTATTGAGCTGCAGTTTCCAGGTAACCCACTCTCTTTTCTTTTCACACTGTTCCTCACTGTGAGAAAAGCAATAAAAACATTTTACTTTGAATGCCTTCCTCTTAATTCTAAGATCTCCTGTAACTTCTTCATAATGTTTTGGTCCTACCTCATAGCTACAAGCTGACAAAACATTCTGTTGTAGCACAAAGCCCAGACAACCTTCTTCCGTGACGTGGTATGATTAAAAAGTATTTGCTTTCACTGATACCTTTTCCACTGTAATGATCACATTAACAATCAGCAAGATAGGTTATTTATGTGACATAGATGAATGCTGTTCTATTTTCACTGTTGTTACTCAACATGATAAATGCCTATTTCAGTCCAAAACAGAGAGATGTTTTACACTAAATGTGTGCTCCAGTGTAGATGGATTATTTAAACTGTGTGCTTCTTTTTTGAAGGTTCTTTGTTACCTGCTTCCTCCTGAAAAATGTGATTCATCTTCTGTTTTAACTAGTTGTAACTAATGGTAGGATATTTTACAGAAATAATTTCATTGGACTAAATGTCTCATAATATAAGAACTGCGTCTTGGACGTTTTGTTTGTTTTTTTTTTAACAGGCCCATTTCATTTAGTCATTTTTTTCAGATTGTGAAAGGAAAGATAAATTGGGTGACAAATCCACAAGTGCAGGGGTAGTATGCTATTAATTTTGAGCAGCAAAGGACATTTAGAAAGAATGAGACTCTCATACAAAAAGAAAGTTTGCCATGATGCACTATCTGCAAATAGCTCTAAAGCCTGGGATTTAACTAGATTGAAAACAGCAGGAAATTTTTATATTTTAAAAGCTGAAGTGGTTTAAAAATATTATTTTTTCTTAAGATGGTGCACAAAAATTTTGAGTACTGCAACATCCTACATGGATTTATAAAAATAAATACAATGAACATATGTCCCTATAACTAATTGTTAACAAAGTTTGACATACAGATAAGGAGGAATCAAGCCATTTTTATTATTGTCATCCTTTACAGTCATTGATGAGTGCCTACATAAGCTACTTTCCCCCTTCTTGGCCCGAAGGTGTTTGTTCTTCAGTCAGTCAAGTACATTTTCTCTTACAAGACAGCACCATCCAATGCAAAATCTGGTAAAAGACCATCTTGAAGCCGATTTTATCTTCTTAGGTCTCAAAGTTGCACCCAACACCCATATAAAACCTGGACTGCTTCCACCTGCTAATGTAATAGCATCCTCGTTAGATAAACTGGCTGCTTGTGGCTTAGACGGGCATACTCTTTGATGGATAAAAAACTGGCTGCATGGCCAAGCCCAGAGAGTTGTGGTGAATGAGCTGAATCCAGTTGGTGGCCAGTCACTAGGGATGTTCCCCAGAAGAAGGGCAACGAAGTTTGTGAAGAGTCTAGAGGGTAAGTCTTATGAGGAACGGTTGAGGGAGCTGGGGTTGTTTAGCCTAACGAAGAGGCTGAGGGGTGATTGTTGCTCTCTACAACTACCTGAAAGGAGGTTTAGCAAGGTGAAGGTCGACGTCTTCTCCCAGGTAACTAGTGACAGGACACAGTCTTAAGCTGCACCAGAGGAGGTTCAGGTTAGACATTAGGAGGCATTTCTTCTCAGAAAGGGTCGTTAGGCATTGGAATAGGCTACCCAGGGAGGTGATGGAGTCATCATCCCTGGAGATGTTTAAGTAAAGACTGGATGTGGCACTTAGTGCCATAGTCTAGTTGATATGGTTGTGTTAGGGAAAAGGTTGGACTCGATGATCCTAGAGATCTCTTCCAACCTCATTGATTCTGTGATTCTCTGATTCTGTTATACAGTCAATAGACTTGTCCCTATTCCTGCCTGCTTCCTTCCATTCCGTTCTAGCACAGCACAAGCACAGCGTATAAGGGCTGCAGACGGTCACCTAAGTAACCAGCCACCTATTTAATATCTAACATTATTCTTTCCTCACTATGCAGAGTTATCCCTAAACAGTTTTAAAATGCTCAATTGTATTGACTTAAGCTTTGAAATGAAAGGGGCATCCAAAGTCACTTGTATGGATAAAATTTATGCAGTTATGGCTTAAACAATTGTTCCTTTCAAATGCTCTGAAACTCTCATGCTTAAGTCAGATTCAATTATTCTTCAGATCTGGTAAGTCAGATTTATCTCTGGACTGACCTAAACATCGCTTATTTATACAGAGCTATTTATTGAACTTGCATTTGAGGTGGGAGTAAGAGGAGGTTATATCAAAGTAATCCTTCAACTACAGCAACAACATACATTTTTGAAACTTTTAATAGAATTCTGTCTGTCATTATGATAGAGTACCGATATACTGGCTAAAGCAATAATGTGAAATACAATTATCAGAAGCTATATAAGATTATTTTTGTCAAGCACTCTAGGTCTCGGTGTTTTGACATTTAAAACAACTTCAAAATTAGAACTGTCAGTTGTGTTAATCATTTTGGAAAAAGATAGTGCTGTCACATAAAGCTTTTAAAATTAATTTCCAATAAACTTACAAAATCTGATCTTCATGTTTTAAAATGCATTGCTGATTATTTTGATGAATTCAAAGGACTGTTTGTTTCTACTCCAAACCCATAAAAGACATTTTTTAGAACAGATAACAGAAAGACAATATAAACAGCTCACTTTAGCAGCCATTCAGGCTCGACATTAGAAAGAACTTCATCACTGTTAGAGTTGTTAGGCATTGGAACAGGCTCCCCAGGGAGGTGGTGGAGTCATCGTCCCTAGAGATGTTCAAAAAACATTTAGATGTGGTGCTTCAAGACATGGTTTAGAGGACATGGTGGCATCAGGTATATGGTTGGACTTGATGATCTTTGAGGTCTCTTCCAACCATAATGATTCTATGATTCTATGATTCTATGATCATCTATCGCCACTGCCCCACCTATCCCATGTACCAGATATTATTGCTCATTTTTTATACCCTACTGATCATTTATTTATATCATAGGAGCATTCAAACATTCTGGTCTAAGTATAAATGCACAGGAAAACATAGTCCTTCTTGTACTCTTAAAAACCAAAATATCACACATAAGCAACAGTAACAACTACATCAGTAATAGAGACTATAAAGATAAAAACAGATAAACAAGCAAGATCAAATATAAGTATGGTCAGCCAGCTTCACTACACACCTCTAGTAACAGTTGTCTTAGTCCTCTTCCCATCATTTCTATGCTAAACTTCTGTATAGCCTATATTCTGTCGCTTCTTGTGTTAGTTGATAAATTACTGAAGCCCCAAGACAGTGTTCTTCAGCAGATGATTAACTCATCTCAAAGTATATGTCCTAATGATCTGCCTTCTGCATTAATTTTGAAATAAAGTTTTTTATATTTTCTTTTCAGTACTCTTTGCTGTTATAAGTAATTTTTGACAGCCTGTAGCATTTCTTTATCACTCTTGTGTAAAGAACAAATACACGTATTTGCTAACTGTATACAAATACAAATGGTTCTTACCATGCATAGTGTTACATTAGTATTTTTAATGCCTCGCATTTCATGTGATTACCAAGAATACTACCACAGATCTTGAAATATCTTGAAGGATAATTAATATAAATTTGTCAGTTTTTCTCAACATCCTTGGTTGAGAAATAGTACTGTAATGTGCAGTGATCTCAAGAAAAAGAGCAGAGAAAGTAAGTAGTTTGTTTCTGCTCAAATCTTTTTTCAGTCAAAGGACAATAATTCTAATACATAACATTTGGATCCTACCTGGAAAGACTTTTCTGGCTTTGCAAAGAACCAACAGTACAGGACAGTATCAGCTTAATTTACTTCAACAAAGACCTCCGGAGGCAGTCACTGTATTTCCAATTTACCTAAGTAACAAAAAATGCAAAACTAAACTAAGAGTTCAGATCTCTCAAGGTCCTAGGTTTGTCTTTAATCCTAAATTTCAATCCATTAGCTCCTCATTTTTCCAAAGAAGCCTTCTAAGAGTTTTTCAATTTGCTTATCTATCACCTTGTAAAAGAAGTGACACTAATAATTTTACAGCAGTTTAAGATGTAATCCCTTATGCTTATAAAAAAATAGTTATTCATTTACATTTCCCCTCCTTCTGGCTGGCATTTTATTGTTTTTTTCTACTCCTTATAACCTCTATTGTACATATACTACAAAACATGGAAAATACAGCAAACTCTGTCATATACACTGACAGACCAAAATTAATGTTAATTAAAAAAACAATAGCCACATTGACACTTAGCAATTCTGAAATAAATGGCTTTAGAATAGGACTCCCAGGAGTTTTCTGTACCTTTACAATACCCTTAAGCTATTGAAAACAGACAAATTTTCTCTGGTTTACTCATTAACTTGCTAAACAAATCATTGGTTACTTATTAAAATTATATATGGGAAAATTAAGGTAAATGAAAGAAAATACTGTCATAGTACAATAAATACATACTCAACTTTGCCATTTCTTGTTGTAAAAAGTGATAGATGTTAGAGAGACTTATTTTACAAACTCAAGTTTGTAATGTTAAAGTAACCCAAATGTAATCAACAGTTACTATTCAGATTTCAAGGTGAGTATACGTAGTTACAAAACTAGTTATTTCATAAAGTGACTAAAATAACTAACTATACACAGGGATGGAACAACCATTATCATTATAATAGGACTAAAATACTAAATGAACAGGTAAATTTTTCAATTCACTGCAGAGCCAGGCTTTGAGCACCATCACTGCTGCTGCTGTGATTTTTGTATTAGAAGAAAGGAGTGCAATCATTAGTTAGGGGATAGGCCAGACAATTGCCAACACCAGTTTTCCTTCTATAATTTCCTGTATGAACTTTGAACACTGAATTTCAGTAATTTGGGATAAACTTTATTGAAAGGTTTGCTATATTTGCAGTGTTTGTAATGAGGATGGATTATTTGGATGAGTAGAATTTAATTATTTATCTTTCATGCTGCTATGTGGTTTAATTTTTATTGAAGTACATGATACATATAGCTGAAAGATTCCAATTAAAATCAATAATTATTCAGCTAAAAGTAGCTTTTGTTGCTGTTTCTTCATTGAATTATAAGGAAAAACATGGAAACTGCATATTTTAAAAATAAAACATCGTTTTAGTATTAAGCAGATGGGATGGGATGCATGAATTTTAAAGGGAAGATTTTAAATAAAATTGGGTTTGCCTTATATTTTCTCCTGCCCTAAAACTAAAATCTGCACTTTGGCAAGCTTTTCTTTCAGTTGATGGAAAAATAGAAGAAAAAAAAAAGATGGAGGAAACTGTATTAACCTCTAAGAAAGTAATTTCAGATTTTCCCCTTCATTTTTAGAAGACTTCTAGGAGGTCTAAGGATGATTTAAAGTACTCTTCGTTCTTTATAAAGAATTCCCCAGAGCTTGTAATGAGTTTCAGGTTGCTCAGATGGGAGAACATGTTCTAGATCTTGTTATCATATAAATTCTACAATATAAAGTGGTTTAGTTTTTATAGTTATGCATACATATTCAGTTATGACATTTCCATTAAAGCTAGTAAAAAACAAGTGACTAAAAACTAACTTGTGGGGCAGTTGAATCCACAATTTATTTATATAAAATATTCCTTAGGTAATAATATTAGAGTATTAATAAAAGTAGAAAAAGCAAACTAAAACTTTGCTAGTTCAATAACAGTTTAAATATTTCTTCTCAATTTTTGTGATATTACCATTTCACTGTGTATTCAGTCTAGAGAGTTCACCATGATAAACAGGCCATTGCACACACTTTCAAGATTTAAAATTCTGTATCGTGGAGAAACATGAAGAGTATAAACATAACTCTGATTTTCTAAGAGTATGAATCAGCTTGAATCAAATACTTGTGTTATGGATATAAGAATATGGACATGGATACAAGCAAGGAGAGGAAAACAAAAAATGTTATAAAACAAGTAATATTGCCCCTAAAGCTGTAAAGACCAAGCATCTGCTGCCAGATATAAGAAGATTCAGTGGAAGTAACTATTGCTTACACAGAACAGAAAATAATCAGATATTATTTCAGGTGCTGTTCAAAATTGTTCATTATTTTAAGGATGTTTGCCAATATACTGTAAAAATATTTATTGTGTCTCAGTCCAATGAAAGTTAGATATTAAGTAGGCTTATTCTTTCCACTTCCTTTTCACCTTCATTAATACAGCATGAGAATATGTTACTTTTTAAATCAGCTTGCATCCTTAGCTATGGTACCATGGTGTAGTCCTGGGGCTCTAGCTTTCTCTAGCTGCCTGTGGAGGATCTTTTGTGACACAAATAAATCTCATCTACTTTTGACTTGCATGATACTTCTTTGAAATATTAAATACCACTGTCACCTTCCAAAAAAAAAAATAAAAAATTCAAAAAGTCAAGATGTTAAAAAATTCTATCCTTTTCTTACAGGTTGAAACCAATTATCTGAAAGATTATCAGTTTTTCTTTTCCAACTTGGTCAGTGGTATAATGAAAGAGATATTATTTCTTCCTACAAAATGCATCCTAAAAAAAAAGCAAGTATCTTTATGATTTGTTTAATAGTCAGAACTAACATTATGTTCCAGCCCTGTTAGCATGGCAAGAAAAATAGAAAGGCAAATTAATATGATCAAGTAGAACTGCTCAAAACTTCTGTATCATTTGGAGATAAACTGAGAATCTTCAGCGGCATTTAGTTAGCTGTATTTCAGTGTAATGAATTTTTGTGTATTGAGCTACTTCTGGCTTTAAATTTTGGGAATGCTTGCGTGTCAGTAGTTCCTGTTGTCACCTCTGCTGTCATTATCTGATGAGAAGGCTAAGCCTAAAAAGCATCCCAAATCACAGATTTGGCTTAAGCTTACATCTACTTAAAACCAATTATAAATAAATCTTACTGAGATTATCTGGGGCAGAGTCTGATGCTGAATACATTGCAAAAAGTCACTCAATATGTTATAGTTTATTTTTGCTATGTTTTACGTTGATGTCTTTCACTGCAGCTGTACAAGGCTCACAAAGACCGTGAAGTAAGATGTATTTAACTATCAAAAACACCTGTGTGAACAAGGCATAAATAAATTTTAAGGTTCATTCATACAGTATTAGGGATGCAGGAATTAATGAAATAGCTAATTTGACACCCCTGACAGTAAGAAATTATTAAGTATTCTTTACTGTTTCGCCAAGTACTTATTGTCAATGACGAAATGTCTAATAATTGCTAATGCTCTAATATTCCTTACAAAAATCTTAAGTTGTATATCAATGCAATTGCTGAGTCTTTTTTGTTTTATTGATTTCAGATTTGTCGTGCTTTCTAATGATATTATTAACAAGAAATTTACACTTAAAACTTCTGGTTTACTGTTTGCCCTGTTTTATCATTTAGCACAGCTAAACCCTGTCATTAAATCAAACAGCCATTTCCAGTTGTGCACTCAGTACCTTGCTGGCAAAGGAATCACTACCTCTCACAACGACAAAGAGGTTAGTTGTTACGAAATATGTCAGCAATCACTCCAGGTTCTGCGCATGTACTTCAAAGTCTGTCGGGCCTGCCTTGCTCAGGGAAAGAAATCTCTTGCCTTTAGATAAACCTACAGAACCCTTGAAACAAGTGGTAGGTGTGCTTATTTAAATAAGTTTTTCAAGCTCTGAGAAGTTTGCATTTGTATAACCTGAAATATTAACTAAACATTTAATGATGACACTAAAACTCTAAGAACCTGAAAAGATGTCTGTTAATTAGAACATGCAGATAAAATCTACATTCATGAAGTGCAGCATTGTCAGTTCACTGAAAAATCTGTAAAACAGGTCTCTGTCTTGCAAATTAAAGTCTTCTAGAGCTTTCTTGTTCTCATATTTCATACAAGACTGTCCACCATTAAGATGGATTTTATACACAGAACGAGCTTACTGGGATGGGAAGATGTTATCAGAAGCGTTAGTTTATTAGAGGAGCTTGGGCATGTCTGATTCACATGATGTGAACACAGAACCACAGAATGATTGAGGTTGGCAAGGACCTCTTGAGTTCATGTAGTCCAGCTCCCTTGCTCAAGCAGGGCCAGTTAGATCTGTGAGACACAGAGAGAGACAAGATACATGGAGAGACAGGAATACAATTGTGTTTTAAATTGTAGTTATGCCTGAAATAATAGCTGCCTAAATGTACAATCAGACTTGCAGTATTTGTCTGAATTCAGATTCTGCTGCACTGAAAATACTCATTTTGGAAGTTACCAGCTTGGGAATCTTGTATAAGAAACCTGGGCACAGGTGAAGGGTCATTTAAGTAGGGATTCAACCTTACTCCAGACGCAGCTGCCATCTGATACAAATAAACACATGGCACCTGCTGAATTAGCTAACTTCCAAGATGCCCATTAGACATAAATTTTGAAGTGTCCAAGTTAGGATTTATGCAACCAGACTGTGGCACAGCGGTTGACATGAACAAGATATGTTCATGCTAAGCCTTAACTCTGTCATGAAGTACAAGAGACTAGTAGATGCAATGCAAACAGGCAGTGCACAGATAACTACTTAATGAGCTTCATCTAGCTTTCAAGGTGATCAGTTCAACCCTGAAGGAGGACTTTTAGGTCCAGGAAATATAATCTAATTCTTCTAGGTATGCCAGCGAATACTAAGAAGAAGCTCTAATGGGGAATATGATCTCCAGATACAGCCCTTGCTGTGCTTATATCCTTATGACTACATTCACAATAAAGCATCTGACACAGAGTATTAAACAGGATTTTTGGTTTCCCATTGTTGCCGTCCCTAGAACTCTTAGAACTTAATTGCCTTTTAACCCAATGTTTCATTTCAATCAAGATTTACCTCTTATCCTTACCACCATTCCTGTCCTAGGTGTACTAAATTTTAGAAGTGCCTACACTTTCCAGATATGCTGAATTGAGCTATTCTTGAATTGCTCCCTTCTGCTGAAATAGTCTGCTTTATTATTTCACAAGAAGGAACTATTGCATCCAGAAAGATTATAGACTTTTCTAGCTCTACCTGTTTCAAACAACATGTGTAGGTGACTGACCAGAGTGAGTCATCACAGAGCTGCACAGTTAACGTGAACAGCAGATAATCAACAAGCACTTCTGACAAAAACAGTGGCTATACAAAGGAGTGGCCAGTCTCAGACGTGTTGAGAGCTTCAGTTTTCAAAGTGTATGTTTACAGCTTCCCACAGACTGCAAGGGAGTTAACCAGTTTAATATGTAACATACAGAAAACATGTTTTTCATTATGAAATATGTAGAGCTGCTTTGCACAGTTTTGCCTGAATAATTCAAAACCAGATCTGACCTATAAAAATCAACAATTATTTTAGCCCTTTGTAAAAGCAAGTAGAAAACAAACAAACAAACAAACAAAAACCTTACAGTATACAACCTTATCATAACAACTGTACTGTCGTTGTCTTGTATCTTATATGGGAGCTGACAGGGCTGTGTTTACTTGACTAAGCACGGACTCACTACCACTGTAGCCACAATGATAAAATCACCCAGAGGTGCACGAACTCTTTTGTTCAGTATAGTGTTTAAAACTACAGATGTAATGTGTAAACCAGAAAGTAAACATTGCTGTGAGTTTTTTCATCTTCAGTTACCCGAACTGTAAAAATGAACTTAAACAAAGATTTCCTACTCTGGAATGTTAAGAGTTCATCTTTTTATGACAGGTTGATTTCAATCTGTTAAGAAATCATTTTTATCTACATTAAAAGGAATTGTAAGAAAACATAAGCCTCTGTGCCTCCAAATGCTGACAGTGAGATGGATTCAAATTGACACCTTTAGTCCAGACAATAAAGCTTCTCTACAGCAAACACCAATGATGTCGAAGGGATTTACCAGGGAATGCAATATGAAGAAAAAAACTGATAGCCAAATGTACAATGCATCTTACAAATATATGTATTTAATATGACTAGAAGTATACAACATAGAGCAAAAAAAATTTGCGTTTCTGATTTTTTCAAATTTTCTTAGTACGAATCTTGGGGAAAAAAAACCAACAAAAAAACCCACCAAAAAAACCCCAAAAAACCCAGATATACCACACTCAACCAAACCAACCCCAAATCTGTGTAAATAATTTAAAATATTGATATAAAACATTGTCTCAAGTATTTCACAACTGGAATTCACACCAGTCCCCAGGACACTGCCCGCTCAAGAAGTACTGAGAGATCTTTCTTCTTGCAACAGCGCATAGGTCTCCCTGAAGCTGTAATATGCACTGCTGACATATCCACATACAGGATTTAACATGGAATATAATTCAACATCAAAATTATTGCAAGTATTTTGGTCTGCTCAAGCTACAGCAGTGATGAAAACTACACTTTGCCCTCCTCTAAAGACATCAACTGCTTGCTTCTACCTGCCATCTTTTTTTTTTTTTTTCTTCAGTCATTGGAATATAGTACAATAGTCATTGGAAAAGATGGTGACTCATCACAATCCCAGCTGTTGATGGTTTGCTGATGATGCCCAGCCACACCTATTGCTTTCAGCAAAAGCTATTACTAACATTAAGGTATCAGAAAATCTTAAGTCAAAGCTCTTGGATACAATGCAGCTAGCAGGTGTGAAAGGAGACCTCCCATGTATTCTGTATCAAAACCATAAAGGCTATATTAGTCAAAACTGGGTGAAGCTTCAGAGTCTTAGCTAAAATTGGGTAGTAATCTAAAGTCTTAAATAGTTAACGCGTCTAAAATGTTTTCTTCATTAAAATTGGCTAAGTCGTTTCAATATTTGCAAACACTTTTTTTTTCCATTCTATTAGGAAAGTTGTTTTTTCTGTTTTGTTTCTCCTTAACAATTAGAGCAATTCTTGAATGAGCCATTTCTAGGCTCATTTGCTCCTATTAAGTGTATCTACCTGCCTGCTCCCTGGCACAGGCTTCCCACACACATACACCAAGCTGTGCTCAACACCTTCTAGCCGCTCTGAGTCAGATGCCAGCTTGAAACCTCAGACCTAAACTTCAAAGCAATTACTACATCAAGACTTGTTTAAATCAGAGATCAAAATTTAAGCAATGAATCACTTGCCTTTACAAACATTTGAAGAATGAAATTGATGAAAGCTCTCCTGAGAAAAAAAGCACCTTCAGTCCCATGGATTTATAGTGGGTTTTTTTTAAACCACTATGGAAAAAATCACCTAGAAATGAGAAAGAAAAGAAAAGAAAAGAAAAGAAAAGAAAAGAAAAGAAAAGAAAAGAAAAGAAAAGAAAAGAAAAGAAAAGAAAAGAAAAGAAAAGAAAAGAAAAGAAAAGAAAAGAAAAGAAAAGAAAAGAAAAGAAAAAAGAAAAAGCTTAACATGTTGTATTGGGTTTACATGGGAAGGTTTTGGTATTGGGGAGAGGGGAGGAGCTGCAAGGGTGGCTTTCTGAGGGAGGCTAGGAGCTGCTCCTATGTCAGACAGAGACAGTTCCAGCCAGCTCCAAGATGGACTTGCTGCTGGCCAATGCTGAGCCCATCAGCTACACTGCTGGTGCCTCTGTGATAATATATTTAACAAAGGATAAAAAATGCTGTGCAACGACAGCTGGGAGAGAGGAGTGAGAGAAACAGCCCTGCAGACATCAAGGTCAGTGAAGCAGGAGGGGAGGAGGTGCTCTAGGTGCCGGAGCAGAGATTCCCCGTCAGCCCATGGTGAAGACCAGGGTGACACCGATTGTCCCCTGCAGCCCATGGAGGATCCTACACAACAGCAGCTGGGCATGCCCTGAGGGAAGCTGCAGCCTGTGGAGAGCCCAGGAAGAAGCAGGCTTCTGGCAGGAGCTGTGGCCCTTGGTGTACCCACACTGAAGCAGTCTGTTCCTGAAGGATTGCACCCCATGGAAAGCACCCATGTTGGAGCAGTTCATGAAGAACTGTGTCCCATGGGAAAGACCCTAGGCTGGAGCAGGGGAACAGCATGAGGAAGAAGGAAAACAGAAACAAAGTATTGTGAACCGACCACAACCCCCATTCCCCGCTGCCTGCAGCAACTGGGGTGGGAGGAAGTAGAGGAGTTAGGAGTGAAGTAGAGCCTGGGAAGAAGTAGGAGTGTGCGGAAGGTGCTTTTAGTTTTGTTTTCATTATGTACTATCCTGCTCTGTTGCTTATTGGTAATAAATTAAATTCATTTTATCCAAATCAAGTGTGTTTTGCCCATGATGGTAATTTGTAAGCCATCTCCTGGCATTTGTCTCACATATGATCTTTTTCATAATGTTTTCTGTCCTGTTCTGCTGAGGAAAAAGAGTGAGAGAGCAGCTTGGTGGGCATCTGATGGTCAGCCAAGGTGAACCCACTGCACATGTCAGAACTTGTGGACCAATTCTGTTGTTTTCAAAAACAGGTAAAACCATTAATTTGTCAATGAACCTCTGAGACCAACGCCTGTTTTTTTTGCTGTTGCTGCTGAATTACACGGAAAACATTCTGCAATATTGGAAATAAAAAGTGTAAATCCTCAAGAATGACTATTATATAGAAGGTAAATATAGGGAAAATACTACTTATCTGAAAGAGCAGAGTTCCAACTTCTGTCTTGAAACATTTGGTAGAATACAGGCTGTACCTCCTACCAGAGAGCTGGACTGTTGATTTCATTGGGTTAGTGAGATGTTACTCTAATATTTAATGCTGAGAAAATGTTCTATTCAAAATACAGGATGAGTAATTCAAAAAGCATTAAAAGAAGATGGTCTATTTGAAATAATTTTTTAAATAACAAAGGTATTTTTTTATTAGTCATGGCAAACTCTTATGCAAAGTGTTAATAATATAGCTAACCATATACTATGTTTCAAAATTTCCTCTAGAAAAATATTTTAGCAACTTGAATGACAATATGCATCAAATAATCATGAAACTGACAGTGCGTCTGTTATTTTGTAAGCCAAGAGAGACTGTTGTAACATATACTGAAAGAAATATTGAACATGTTCCACAACTGCAGCTGCAGTGCTCTTCCATGATTAAATCTGAAATGCACCTTGCCACCCCTTTCCCTTCCTCTTATAAACTGCTAGTAAGTTTCTCACATAATTTTTTTTTTCAATTGAAATTTTTCATTGATGAGGTGAGAGCAGCAGAGGTTAGCAGAATTAATTTATTGGAAAAATATAAGAAAGACAATTTTTTCTGAGTTTTACACATGACACAGAGAAATCTTGATGAAAGGCATTTCTGCTTAGGCTAAAGTAGTGAAACACATGCAACTCCATTTTGCCCTCACCAGTCAGTGCTCCAAGGATAAAGACAAAAGTTAGTAAACTCTGTACTGCCTTAAGGACAAATTGATAAACTGCCTCTCTTTGTTTAACTTTAACAACAGCTCTGAGATTAGTTTGTTAAAATTTTGCTTATTTTGAAACTCAGATTAAGTCAGATTAAAGGATGACCAATAGCTAAAGGGAGATGGCCCAGAAGTTCCAGAAAAAATTATATTCACATTTTCCATTGATGTGCTGTTGAGATGTGATTTTAATTTACGCTAAGGTTTTTTAACATTTTCTTAATGAACAAGGATTTACCATCTCATGGCAAGGGCAGAGAGATTTGTAGCGTTTCTGACAAATACCTGTCTATCTTAGTGACAGAAGTTCTGCCAAGACTAATTTAATTCCTAGTAGAGGTTGAATCACTTACTCTCTTTGTAACTCAACTCCTTAGATGAAAAATGGAGCAAAAATTTCTCTAGCCCAAAGTGATGTTACGAAGTTGCATGTGACGAGCTAAAAAAATAAATAACAACTCTATGGGAACAATTTGTGACAATGACCATACAGACCAACAGTGAACTGTGAATTAGTAATACTTTGCTGCAAGGAAGATTCTGCTTCATTTCTCATGCTGTATGAACTGTGGATGCTATTTAGTAATAGGTACAATAATCTACTATGTCACCTTGCTCCAAAGAGTAAACTGACATGCAGATTTCTGCAGAAGAAGATGATGTTAAAGGAGGATGTGAAGCCTCTCAGTCTGAGCCTTCTATTCCGGCATTTTATAAGGAAACTGCACTGGTTCATTGTATATAGACTACTCTGTGCAGTGGAATGAAAAGTAAACCTTTGGTAAATATGTCGTCATTGGGCATAATTAAATTCTCCATCTTCTCTTCAAATTTGATAAGGACTACTGCTCTAGATTTTTTTTGAAGAATATGAATTTCACCAAATACAATTTTCACAGAGCAGTCGCGTGGTGGTGATAGAGCATGACATTTCCAGGTGATTTATTTCATGTTAAAAGAGTTTATAAGAAAAAAAAAAATTTTTAGTTGTCTTTATTTCTGACAAACAAACTGGATGATCTACTGTATTACATTTTTGATTCAGTGTTATAGGAAAAACATAGCTTTTCTCTTTTTCTTAGGATTTAAATAAAAAGCACAAACAAATTTCTTTTTTGCAGGTGGAAAAAACTGAACAAATTTTAAACTATTATTTCTTTAAGCTTCAGAGTACAGCAGAAGTTATCCCTTTTTTTAAAAAAATGCTGTTTCAAAATTAAAGACCAAAAGAAAGTACCAAATGTAATTTTAGAAAATTTAGAAAAGTATTTTAAAAATACTTTGGGAATATTTTTATTAGTTGAGAGAAACATTTTCCTACAGAAATAATTCTATCAAAGATATTTCAACAACCTCTGGCTGCATTTGTGTCTGAGGTCTCACTCACTCAATTCAGATTATATTCAGCAAGTCTATTCATCAAAGAAACTTACTCATTTTTGTAGATAATATTATTATTTCTGCTTTTCCGTATGATTGCAAATCCAAGCTTCTTTAACTTCCTCTCATTTAACTTATGGTAGCGCATTTTTATGATGTCCATTTTTCCATAGATTTTTGGGGAAATACTGCTAACAGTTATGTAATGTAATATTACATTAATTTCCCACACATATCTCTCCTGCAGGATCATGTAAAAGTAATTGTATTTTTCCCATGGCAGAAAATAAAAGAACAGATCTGTTTGGGGTCATTTTTTGGTTAGTTGGTTTTGATATGGAATAGTTTGGCAACCAGAAATTTAACATAATGATTAAAATACTTTTCTCAATCTTCTGCCATAAGCTTTCACTTCGAGTTAATTAGCTCTTTTAGCATGTATGTCAAGTAATTTCTTTCACTTCCTTCAAAGTCAAAAAGCCTATACAGACATTGAGTAAAGATGCTAAATGTTCAATCTTAGCAAATACAGTAAGTTCTAATAAATACTGGCACTTTCCACAATACCAACCTATTATCCAGTAACATACCCATTTATTTATCCCTGTGAAAATATTAAAAAAAATATTCTCAGTATTTTCCAAGACCTGACTGCCAGGTCTGTGAATGTAGATTATAGTTAAGTCCCCTAACACTTGATATCCAGAGAAGAAATAGTCAGGATTTCATATACTGTTTCATAATAGCTTCTGCCTTTGAGCATGACAACATAACTAATTTTTTAGGAATATGCCTTCATTTGTAGCTCCTCGGGAACTCCTGAAAAGTTATGAAGTGCAGTTGGTCAAAAATTATGTCACAACTACTATAAAGAAATCAAGACCTACTTTGGTCAGAACTGTCACCCAAGTCCCAAATCTCTCCTGGCATTTAACTGAAACCTATGATATCCAATACATATAGAACTGCTGAAGTAGCATTTTCCTGAAGAAGTTTCTAGCCACAAACTGAAGTTAGAGATGACTTCCAAAGGAAGGTAGTCCTTCCTTTGGCTACTAAGGTCACACTCTAGTTGTATTGCTACTTGTAATGTTACCTGTTACTGCAATTCCTTTAGGCTACTGTTAGGATATGCGCTTGGCTCCATGGATACTTGTTCTGACCCAGGATAACTATTGTACGTTAAGTTTATGTTAACTTCATTGCTTCTGATAATCTCTGTAGAAGCAAAGCATGTCATCTCACCCTCTTCGCCACCAACAGTTTGGTCTTATTGAGACTTACAGGCAGTTTTGTTTACATGTCTGTTCTAAAAGCATACTGCTGAATACAGTGCAAACACATTCGCAGACAACATTCCTCTTCATTTAGGTTCTTAGGTACTGACAGGTTGTCATGAGGACAAAAATGCAGAATACTAAATCTAGAGTCCACATGTTATACAGGACTCCTGACTTGACTGTTATCCCACAGGACACAATGTCTCCATATTCTGTGGAATACTATTTTCTATTGCCCCCTTGAAAGTCTTCAAAATAGTTGGACTCCAGAAAATGGATGGCAAAATAAAATATCAGTGTGTTCAGCACCATTTTGCTTAGCAGAATTAGCCTTCTAATAGGTTAATTTCTCTCCTAAAGTTTGCCAACATTGCTGAATATTCAGAGTCCTTAAGTCATTTTGTAGTACATTAGAGATGATTTAGGTGATAGCTTAACTTACATTGCACATTAAACTTGCAAAAGAAATGTAGATGTTTCATTTTATGCTGTAGTGAATATGCATAAGTAATGTGTCATTCCTCTGTAAAAACCAAACCAAATGAATAATTTAGTTCTGAACTACAATGATCTCTATTACAGATTAGTGAAAGGGTGTTTGAAACTAAATAGGAGGTGTCTAAACAGTACTTCTATTTACAAATAAAGAAAAATGGTTTCTGCTATTCTGCAAGTGGTAATTTAATATGGCTATATGGTCTCTTCATTAAAGGCCAGACTGACCTGTGCTAGTCTTCCATACAGAATAGTAAAAAGTACTATGACCCAGCAATGTGTGCCTGCAGCCCGGAAAGCCAACCATATCCTGCGCTGCATCACAAGCAGCGTGACCAGTAGGGCGAGGGAGGGGATTCTCCCCCTCTACTCCGCTCTGGTGACACATACCCCCTGCAGTTCTGCCTTCAGCTCTGGGGCCCCCCACACAAGAAGGACATGGACCTGTTAGAGTGAGTTCAGAGGAGGCCATGAAGATGACCAGAGGGCTGTCTCTTTTGAAGACAGGCTGAGAGAGTTGGGGTTGTTCAGCCTGGAGAAGACTCCGGGAAGACCTTATAGCAGCCTTCCAGTACCTAAAGGGGGGCCACAAGAAAGCTGGGGAGGTATTTTTTATAAGGGCATGCAGTGATAGGACAAAAGGCAATGGAACAGGGTAGATTTAGATCAGATATTAGGAAGAAATTCTTCCCTGTGAGGATGGTGAGACACTGGCACAGGTTGCTCAGCGGAGCTGTGGCTATCCCATCCCTGGAAGTGTTTCAAGGCCAGGTTGAATGAGGCTTTGAGCAACCTGGTGTAGTGGAAGGTGACCCTGCCTGTGACAGCGGGGTTGGGACTGGATGATCTTTAATGTCCCTTCCACCCAAACCATTCTATGATTCTATGATTCTATGATTCTATTTCTACTACTGTAAAATCACCGTTCCTTTGCTAATAAAGGTAGAAAAGGGCTGAAATTGTTGATCCATTCAACATTTGCTGAACAGAAAAGCCAGTACAAGTGACCTAACATTGAATGTGAAGCTGGCATGAGAAGATGTGATGTAAATTTATTTACCCTCAGAATAAGGGTAAAATGCTGGGTAAGTTATACTGGTCAGAATTTAATACTGAATCAGCAGTAGTTTAAAATTCAGTTGTCAAGAGATCTAATTTATACCAAAAACCCCATAGAGTACATCCCAAGACATTTTTTTTTCCCTCCTGTTTTCATTATAAACAAGCATCCAGAAGACAGCTAATGCCAGAGTTTGGAGGCAGGATAGTCTATTGGGTAGGAGAAAAGAGTAGTGAGAGAAAGGCATTCACACCATTACCAAGTGGTCTTTGAGTGGCATGGGTTTACTTTTCTTCTCTGCATTTTATGGCTAGCATAGGCTTTATGTCCATGTGCATTTAGTTGTAGGCCCGATTTCCATCTTCATTTACTGTTTCAGTAGAAGTGTGAGCCAGTGAGCAGGACTCTTACTAGGAAACTATATTTTTTATAGTCCTAGTCCTTAACCGATTATTCCTGGTTTATTGGTTGTTTCATTGGGTTTTTGTTTGATTGTTTGAAAAGAAGAAACTCTTGTTTTCATATACGATCCAATTCCGCAGTCTTTATGGAGCAGTGGTGTTACTGCAGGTAACCGTGTTTGGCTTTATCAGAAACAGGGTACAAAATAAAGACCTGACATTATACAGCATCAGCATGAGAGTCAATCACTTAAGCAGGCAAACTGGGAGTTAAGTGACTACGATTGACTTGCACCTAGCAGGGAATTTCATCCTAAAATAATGTAAGCTGGTATTCATTTTCATTTGGCTGTTGTCTTTATCAGCTTAACTACAGGATGCTAACCAGTAGTAACCAAACATGCTAAAACATCATTCCCTCAATCCTCCTTCAGCAGGGGACCTGGTCAATTAGACAACGATATTTCCTGCATACTTCCTTGGTTTTGGACTTGGCTAACTTTGACAGTGATCTCAGGTCTTCTGATTTGACTCCTGTTCCAGCTTTCTGTATCCCACAGCGAGGGGCCATCACAGCCAAGCACTAATGGGGCATTCTATCCTTCATGCGACACATCTTTCATGTTCCATCAGTAAGACCTGAGTTGAGTTCTCTAGTTTTATTCCCTTTTATACAACAGTGTCACTGTAAAACGGACACCACAAAACTGCATATTTGTAACTTTTTCCTCCATGTTTGTGTGTATGCTGTTTGCCAGTTACTTGTGAAAGGTCTTGTCATTGCTTTGTATAGAGAAATAGCTTGGAACAGGAAAGAACTATGGAATATATACAGAAGAAAACATCAGTTAGAAGAGGCAATTCACTAGGAAGAGGAGAGGAGAGGAGAGGAGAGGAGAGGAGAGGAGAGGAGAGG
>NW_009628312.1:17968-21380 GCF_000690535.1 Cariama cristata | reverse complement strand
CGGAAGGGAGAGGAGAGGAAGAGAAAAAGAGAAAAAGAGAAAGAGAAAGAGAAAGAGAAAGAGAAAGAGAAAGAGAAAGAGAAAGAGAAAGAGAAAGAGAAAGAGAAAGAGAAAGAGAAAGAGAAAGAGAAAGAGAAAGGAAGAGACAAAGAGAAGGAGAGAGAGGAAGAGGAAGAGGAGGAGAAAAGAGAAGGGAAGGAAAGAGAAGGGACTGCTGACATGTTAAAACGTGTTTTATAATGCATTTGTTTGATTCCTCAGAAGTTGTGCAGTTGGACCTGTCTCACGAAGTTGTTAGGCAGAAAAACTTTATTTGGAATCAAACAATACTTTATATGACAGTTCGTCTTCTCATTCCTTTATAACTATTTCTAGTTTATTTCGAGTCAAAAATACTTTATATAACAGTTCTTCTAATTCTTTTATAACTATTACTTCATTAAGGAAAACTTAAACTATTATTATTAAAATGAGTGTTAGAATTCTTCCTTGATTTCTGATAACATGACCATGCTGTGCAGCTTTGGATGTTATCTGTACAATTTAAAAAAATAAAAGCAAATACATTAAAATTTAATACGGGTTGAAAAATGTCAGCATTTTGGTACTTTTGATTAAAAAAAAACTGCTACCCTGAGCACATAACAGAAAATGTTAACACATTAAATTTTAATGTAGCAAAGAAAATGGAAAATAATTTACCGAAGCAGCTTTAGTAGCCCACTAATAATATAACTTTTTAAAAATGTTTTTAATTCAGAAATTTTCAATTTTGTAAGTCTTCATAATCCACTTCCAATGTTTCTAATGTCTAACACATACATTACTACACAGTTATTTGTATAGGCGTATGGTCATGCCTGGAGCATGTTAACATCTAGGCTACTAATAGTAGTCTAATAACAGTTTTAATTACAATTTCTTTCTCTCTCTTCCTTTACAGCAAGTTGTCAGACATATGGTTTTCCCCTCCTTGTCTCATTTGTACCTCATTTATAATTTAAGTTAGCAAATAAAGGATAACATGGAGTATATGCAATATCAGGCATTTCCTGGTTTTCTCTTCATGGACAGAATATAAAAGTATGACTCCCTAAAGACCCAGTGCAGAAGTAATCAGTAAGTAAAGATTACACACTCTATTGAAAAGTGCTTCTTACAGAATCAAAGGCTTATAGAGCCTTTCTGAGCAGATGCCCTACTAAAATAAACAATTTTTATTTGATCTTGTAATTTCTGTGAACAGAATTCTGGTTTTGTAAATTGAAGATGTTCTGCCACTTTAGTAGAATATCCTCAGCAAATGCCTTTTCTCTGCATATGTGATAAGCAAATTTACCATAAATAGATCACAATTAGCTAAGTAGATTTAAAGAAGTAGACATCTTACTTCTTTATTAACAATTTTGTTACAAATACAGGAAGTCTACACTTCAATTTAGATAGAAATATGATTTTGCTTCTCAACTCTCAAAAAAGAAGTCTATGATCAGCCTACTCTGAAGCTTCTTTTGTGTTATCTGGGATTTTTTATTTTTCCCCATGTAAAAATTCCATACTAACAATTGACTAGAATAATTAGCATTTCCACAAGAACACCAATGCAGTAGATTTAGTAATGTACTACGCTGTCAGGGAAGATAGCATTTGGAAATCACAGAATCACAGGATCAGTTTGGTTGGAAGGGACCTCTGGGATCATCAAGTCCAACCTTCACCATACAACCTTCGCCTTGTCAACTTCACAACCTTCGCCTTGTCAACTAGACCATGTCACTAAGTGCCACATCTAGTGTTTTCTTAAGCACCTCCAGGGATGGTGACTCCACCACCGCCCTGGGCAGCCCATTCCAATGTCTAGAGACCCTTTCTGTGGAGAAATGCATCCTAACTTCTAGCCTGAACTTCCTCTGTTGCAGTTTCAGACTATGTCCTCTTGTCCTGTCAATAGCTAAGGGAGCAAGCAGAGTTGCTAATCAGTAATAACCCAAGTAGTGGTTTTATAAAGATATTTTTAAAAGATGGTTCATATGTGTCAGGTAGAAAGCACATCAGCATGAATGATTCTTAAGACGTGTCCATTAAGCCTACATAAACACGTAAGGCCCAGCTACATGAACCCTCTTGCTGTAACTGATTGCTAGTTTTCAAAACTAAAATGTCTCCAGAAGGCTCACAGTTACTGAAATGAATCAAAATGCTTTCTTCTACTCCATATTAGAGAGAAACTGAAATATTTTTATAGGATTCTTGATTCTTATAGAAAAATAGACCAATAAAATCTGAAGCTTTCAGCTCTCTAGAGGAGCTTTAAATTTATGTCAAATCTGACAAGTAATGTATTTCTAAAAAAAAAAGTTAAGCTTCAGCAGATGAGCTTTGGTCAAGTGCTGCTATTCCACAGGTAAACCCTGAGGCATTTATGGGTGATGAAAACCAGGTAAAAATGAACAACATTAAATAGTATCTAATTTTGCAAATGATTAATATTTGTACTGGAAGCTTGTTGCGAATAGTTTTTATTAAGAATTTTACTCGTATTCTGAAAACTACATTTCTATTCTCAATGAGGCATTTTCTTCCTATTCTGTCAGCCTTCCTTAATCAAAGGTACATTTATTTTCCTTTTTCAGCACTTGACATGAAAGTTCATTAGCTGGCATTTCAGTAAATTGATCTCACCAGTTTACATCACATGAGTATCTTCTCCCATAATGTTCAGCAAATGCTTCCTCAGTAAAATACTTAAAAGGTAAATCTTGTAAATTTACTTGAACCAATATTAATTTCCTGTTCATTATGAAATCCTGGTACTGTATATGTTTTCCCCCACTCAAAGATAATACTTTGATGATAAGATGAAAAATAAAGTTATTATCCTAGTTCAAACAAAAGAGTTACATACACTCTTCCGCATTTAAGCAGCAGTAGCTGAGCAGCTAACACTCAGTGTAGGATATAACTCAAAATACAAGAGGAGAAATTTTAATTTATTACTGGAAAATAATAATAAAAAAACCCTGAAAATGTTTACCCGAGTAGAAGAAAAACAACAGTTTCTCAGCTATCATTTTGGTAAGGAGGATGTAAGACATCAGAATATGCAGAAAAGGTGTTCATACTTAGAAACTGAAGTGCTTGATATCAAGTAACTACAAAAAAACTTCTAGATGTAGAGTGAGAAAAATTACTTCTTTACCACAGGTGGGTAACTCCTTTTTTAGAGGTGCTAAGAAGGTGCTAGTTAGATGTTCTCCTAGCTTACACATTCATCCCTGGTTTATAGAGTTTGAAAGAAGAAAAATATAGCAGTTGAGAGACTGAAAATAATTATTGGTGGAATTTTTAAAGTGGTTAGGATTTGTGAACATTTGGTTCCGGTCTTTGTTACATTAATTAATCTGCCAAAATG
>NW_009628312.1:0-17948 GCF_000690535.1 Cariama cristata | reverse complement strand
AAGCTGGCCTCGTACTTTTAAACAGTGAACAAATGTCTCTTCTAAACACAGTAATTAGCAACACGCTGCATCCTCTGACTAATGACTCAAGCTGTCCCTATATGGGCCTCTAGGATGACGCTGCCTTTTCTGCCAACCCACACTTCTCCCACTAACCAAGAACTCCCTCATGACTGGTCTGGACTCCGATGCCACCACTTGCTAGTCTGCCCAGCATCCAGACATTGTCATGTGCCCCAGCAAGCTAAGCTCTTGCTCACAAAATGTACAGTGAACAGACACCATGGTCTCTTCCCGCACCAACTATAATTCCAAAATACATGCCTTTTTGCACACTTGCTGTTTGGAGATGCTGTGTTTATTCTGTTGTTATTCCTTATGTCAGTTCAATAACAAACGTTCAGTTTTTGTCAGTTCCTCCTCTGACTAACGTCAGCCCGGACAGCTTTATTGGTGTGTGCATTCCTAGGGCTCAACCATAGAGCCTGTCAGTGCTGCCCACACAACTTCCCTTCCCAACAAATACGATGCACACAGCTGGCTACATCCAAGTCTGCACCTGGTATTGAGAACTATCTTGTGCAACTGCTGCCCTGGTGTCCCCCAACCAGGCAGATGTGAAAGAATATTGAAAGGAAAAAGTGTCAGCAGTCTGCAATTAGGTAAGGATGACACATCAGTATGATTTGTAGCTAAAAACCCCACGTAATACAGAGAAATAATAAATTGACAGTCTTAGTGACATATAAATAGGCATTGTTGCACAGTATGAAGAGACCTCTATAGGAATGAGCACACAACTTTCCCTAAAAGGAGAATTTCTGTCATACTGATTTATTTTATTCAGACAAACAAAAGTAAAGAAAATAAAAATAATTCTTCCTCTTTCTTTTTGTTTAAAAAGGGGAAGAAACTGAAAAGAAACTTATTACATATCAGTATTTATTCTTTTTGTTTTCTACACTTTTTTAAAGCTTTTTATGTTGGCATCATTTTTTTAATTGAGTTCAGCCACTATATATTAAGGAGTAGCCAAAGGTTTTGGCAATACCTTCTGGTTTACCCTAACTCCATTACATAATTATCCACTATCAATTTTACTGCCTAACCTTAACAGTATGAAAAATATTTTCACAATACATTGATTTAAACTTCTTCCAAAATTTAAAGTTTCTTCACTAAAATCAATGAAAACACCCAGCTAAGCAAAGCAGAAAGTATTACAAGATAGACTTCATATTAACTTGCACAAAATATTAGCTGTTAAATTAGCCGGTAAAATATTAGCTGGGAGATGCTGAAACTGAAGATGGTTTTTTTTGCTTGAATGAAACTTTACCGTATCTGGGTTCCAAAATGTAGTGAACATGCTGAGAAAACATTGAACATTGAGAAAACAGAGGATTTAACCTTTTTGTCAGTTTGTGATAGTCAGTAAAATGCATCTAATGCTACTATCTCAAATGATGTGTTTTTAAGGTATTCTCCTGACTATTTTATTTTTAGTTCAACTAAATTTCTAGCAGTTCTTCGGTTGTTTTAACTGAAAACTAGACTTGAACAAATGAAGCTGAAATCAACAAATGTATCTATTTTTCTCAATTCTCAGGTCCAAGATATTTTTGGCTAAAACAAAACTTAAATCTGATTATTTGATCAACTGTCATTATTGTGAGTAATTAACTTTCAACAGAAAAACAAGAATTAAAAAGTTGAAAAATATGCACATTTATTTTAAGTACTAAATGCTTTCCAAAACACTATTTTAGTGCAAGTAGTATTCTTCATGCTTTGCATGCTTTTCAAAAAGTGCCTAATAAATGAATTATTATGCAAATATTTACTATGATAGTTACACACTGGATTTCTCTTATTATGTTGTTTTTTTCAAACTGATTGCAGCAATCCATATGCAACTTATCTGTTTGATAGTTCCCCAACAGTCACACAAACGCATTGTATTGACAGTGGTACTACAGGTGTCATTCCAAATTGGTGTTCTTGTTTTTTTCTGATCATTTTTATTTTCTGGGCCAAACTGTTGGCCAACTGTATCAGATTCTGACTTACAATTCCAGTCATCCTGAGACTCACACAAGGATCTCACCTTTCTCTTCAGAAAAGCTGAAGGGAAATCTATAGCACATGTTTAGTGATTTTAGTGTGATATGGCTGTGTTGAGGCTTGCTGCCTCTGTGTAGAACATCATTGAGTCTGGCAGACTGGCCGTACAGTAGCACTTGTATGCAGACACAATCAGTAAGATATTGGTCAGTCTGATCAGTGTCACTGTTCTAATCGATTCTGAAGTGCCCCCCCAAAATGGTTAAATTCTTCTCTTTATCCCCCTACTTCTCACAGAAACACCCACATAAGAAAGAGACCAAAAAAAATTGGTACATGCAGCAGCCTCAGGTCTGTGTTTATACATTACAGAAATGCACATGACTGTTGTCATCTCTCTGCATGTCGTTGTCTTACAAGCGCAGATCTAAATGGCTAGTCTTATGTAGAATAATTTACCTTAAACACCACGTGCTCTGCTGTAAGATGAAGTTGAAGCAAGATGGTTTCCTTTGAGAGGAACTGGAGGAATCAGTGTCTCTGATTTCACATTTATGGTATTTTTTAATTGAATCCTTTTTAAATAGAAGGAGCTAGTTCAATTCTGGATCTAAATAATTATTTGCTTGGGTAACAGAACTGTTAACTAAAACAGTCTGTGCTCAAAATCCTCTGCTCCTTCTCATTGTGATACTTTTAGTGCTTTTAACACTGACTACCTGAAGCAAATTTTTGATCATTTAAAGTGGATGCTTTACCCACAAAGAGCTACTGTTGATACTGGAAATGGGGAGGTCTTAGTTTGTCTCAAAATAACAAATGACAGGCCTGCATGAGAAACATACTTGAGAAACATATTGTATTTGCCTTGTATCCAAATTACTACAAACCTGTTTGATTTGAAGGAGAAACACAAAACATTCTCTTTCCTTTGCACATGGGTATACTGCAAGATTACCCAATTTCAGGTAGGAAGTGAAATATTTTGTATTAGCTGCCTCTTTGGCGTAATTATGTGAAAACAATAAAACTAAGATAACAGTCTGCAACTACTTGAAGGCATCAGATGATCCAATGTGCAGTTGGGTACCTGATCTGCAAAGTGGTAATGATCATATGGAGGTACAAGAACAGACCAGCATGGTGGTCTAACCTGTGAAAAAGTCAGTATCTTTGGATCAGACTAGTCTTTCTAGACAGAAACAGTATGTATAAACACCAGCTCCAACCCAGTGGAGTGTGGTGAAGAAAGAGTTTCACTTTGGTCTTGGACCCCTTTATTGAAGAGCTCTCAGGACTACATCTTGACCTACAGACTAAGAACCATCCAACACTGTGGCTGTCAGAAGCAACAGTATGGTGTAAGACTTGGAGGTATCATAAAACTAAGGGTTGACTGGTATGTTTGTTTAATGCTTGAGTTTTAATTGTTAGCAGATAAATGGTCAATTAGCTGAGGAGAAGTAAGTGTATGTTTGAAGCCTTGGGAGTTGCCTCTTGTCTCAGTCTCTCAGAAAACTTCCACTACAGCAGTCCTCAGTTTCCAACAGTACTAGTTGCAATTCTGGTCTTAGAGGTACATGCCATGTTTATGAGATTAAGTGAACTGATAGTAAAAAACTTCTTTAATTATTGGTCCTTATTTCTTTACTTAGTATTAAAACATACACATCACTGTTATGTTACTTATGATTTAAGTTACGTAAGCAATTTTTACTGTTTGATAAGATATGGTGTCTGAGATGAAATATTACCTACCTTCTTACCAGCACCTATTTCACAGTCTTACACTTTAGAGGTAAGAGATTTCAAATAGTGTGTGGGGAATACTCTTACAGCTACTTAGTAAGAAAAGCTACTCAGAAGAACAGCCGTTAAAACAGGTTGAAACTGCAGCAGGACCACACTACCCATTAAACATCCAGACCCTACTCAGTGACACTAAGAGCATCTCTTCTCTTTCACAACCCAAGAATATAGAGCTTGTTCTAGGAAGGATTCCCACTGTATTTCATAGACGCAGAGAAGCACATAGGATTTTTATTTTTTTTTCCGCCTGTCCTGGTGATGGGCACTAAGCCTCTTATGTGGCAATCTCAGAATTTTCCTGTCAAATTAAAGGCTGACCTTAAAGAAATTGTATGTAATTCCATTCTTTTTTGTTAGTTGGGCAAGTAATTCTGATTCCAGCAACAAAATATTTGAATCCAATATAGTTCTGGTAAGAGGGGGAACTGATTTAAGAAGGATGTGAAGGTTCTCGAATGCATCCAGAGAAGGGCAACAAAGCTGATGGAAGAGTTGGAAGGCGTGTCTTACGAGGAGCAGCTAAGCACCCTGACTTTGTCCAGTTTGTAAAAAACGAGGCTGAGGGGCAACTGCTTTGCTCTCTACAGCTTCCTGAGGAGGGGAGGGGGAGAAGGCGGTGCTGAGCTCTTCTCCCCGGTATCCAGTGACAGGACGTGTGAGAATGGTTCAAAACTGTGCCGGGGAGGTTTAGACTAGATATCAGGAAACATTTCTTTACTGAGAGCATTGTCAAACACTGGAATGGGCTTCCTAGAAAGGTAGTGGATGCCCCAAGCCTGTCAGTGTTTAAAAGGCATTTGGAAAATGTCCTTAATAACATGCCTTAACTTTTGGCCTGCTCTGAAGAGGTCAGGCAGTTGGATTACAAGATCGTTGTAGGTCACTTCCAACTGAAATATTCCATTTGTTCTGTTCTGTTCTATGCTGTGCTATGCTATTCTATATGTACAAGTAAATTTTATGAATGTAACTGTCACAGACAGATTCACATACACACACATAAATACGTAAAATAAATGTTGTACTAAGGCTTATGTGCTAATGACTAAAAATTGTGACTAGTGTCCTTGTCTGAATCCATATTTAATGAGATACAATAATAGTTTATAGCTAAGACCAAATTAAATTTAAATCAGCTTTCTAGCCTTTGATTGAATCATTGCAGTAGGCCTTCAAAGTGGTTTATTTTCTTTCACTTATAGGATCCAAATCACATGATTCTCTCAATGATTTCATTGATTTCAAGTTAAAATTATGAAAAATTAATGGAACTAGATATTTCTGTGGGATATTTGGCACCTAACATCAAAATCCTATATGTTAAGATTTTTTTCGCATCTATATTGCAGCTAAAATGTATATATTTTTTCTTTCAGATACGAAGTAGCATGAATACAGGCAAAACCCACTTATTTAACTTTCCAAAAGTCAGAATATTTCTGTCTGCCTCATTCACCTACCTGAAAGACCAGATTATCTCAGAAACAGCACATTCCTGGTGCCATGGTTTAAGCCCAGCCAGAAACTAAGCCCCACACAGCCACTGGCTCTCATCTGCCCATGGGGACAGGGGAGAAAATCAGAACAGCAAAAGTCAGAAAACTCATGGGTTGAGATAAAGACAGTTTAACAGGTAAAGTGAAAGCCATGCACACAAGCAAAGCAAAACAAGGAATTAATTCACCACTTCCCGTCGGCAGGCAGGTGTTCAGCCATCTTGAGGAAAGCAGGGCTCCATCACACATAACAGTTACCTGGGAAGGCAAACACCATCAGTCTGAATGTCCCTCTCTTCCTTCTTCTTCCCTCAGCTTTTTATTGCTAAGCATGACTTCATATGGTATGGAATATGCTTCTGGTCAGTTGGGGTCAACTGTCCCAACTGTGTCCCCTCCCATCTTCTTCTGCACCCCAAGCCTACTTGCTGGTGGCGTGGGGTGAGAGGTAGAAAAGGCCTTGACTCTGTGTAAGGACTGCTTAGTAATAATGAAAACATCCCTGTATTATCAACACTGTTTTCAGCTCATATCCAAAACATAGCCCCGTGTTAGTTACTATGCAGAAAATTAATTCTATCCCAGCCAAAACCAGCACAATGCATCAGAGCTGAAGGAACAAACTTCAGATATTACATATCAGAAATAATAATGAAAGCCTAACAATAAACTTCTCTCTTCCAGGGATACAGTCATACACTATAATAAACGTTTAAAATGTTGGTTCATAATGAATAAAGATTTATGAGTTTTCAGACCTTTCCTGTAATTTTTACCTTAGAAAACAAAAGCAAAAGCCAATGTTTTCCTATGAAGGAAAAACTGCCAAAGAAGTTAGATAAAAGCATGAGAACAAAAAGGGAATAAATAAAAAAAAAATAATTTACTAAGCATCTTAACTTCAATTCTGTATATTTTCCACTGACCCCAGCTTAAACTTTTGGTATATGAACATTAATCTATACAAACTAATATAAGAGTTTTAAAATTAAATGTAAGCTGGCTTCCTATGGTCATGTAGGAATCTGACCTGCTCACAACCTTGAAAATTGTTGTTCAGTGACAAAAGTATTTGTTTTGTTTCAGAAAAAATAAGGTGAAAAGTTGAGTTATTACAGTTTCATATTTACCACCGTCTGTAGTTTAGTGAGATGTAAGTACAGACACTGCTACTAAACACAAACATGGGTGTAATCTTTCTGGAAGAGTGACAGAAGGCACCAAATCAAATCCGTCTTCCCATCTTTCATGTCATATCTGCTGCCGCAAATGTATATGTAAATAGCGTCCAAAAAATGCTGTAGTGTCATTATTGTAGTGTTATTAAGATAACAAGAGAAAACAGATTTTCTTTGCTCCTCAAAATTATGAGAACACATGCAGTGAAGCACAAAGGTTGATACTGTGCACAGACTAATGAAGCATACAAAATATCTTTCCTTATGAGATCCTGACAGCCTGAACAGTGTTTAACCAATGACTGCTTGCTTTGTGCCAATATGTTGCATTTTCCTTTGTGCCTGTATGAAGTATTTTACTAAAACTTTTCATTATGCAGAAGAATTCTCATTTGTGATTTTTTATTTATTTTTCATAAAAGTCATACTTACTTAAAAAATATTTCCTGATGTCCTTCAGATATCTAATGCTCTGACCATTATTTTTCTTCACAGTACTTTGTCAGCATGTGATTTTAATAATACAACCATATGGAGGATTTCAGTTTTTTAAGAGGGTCAAAATTTTGTCTACAGTAGGCTAATAAGACAATGGCTCAGGTCAGAAGTGATCTTTTGATATTACCTGGTCCAACCCTCGCCTCAGAATACGACTAGCTTCCAAATTAGAGCAAGTTTCTCAGGATGTTGCCCAGTTGAGACATGAGCGTCTCCAGGGATGGAAATTCCACCACCTCTGCTGGTAATCTGCTCCTGTGCTTAACCACCCTCTACACAATTGTCCCCTCCAGTTCAATTAGATTTTCCTTTACTGCAGTGTTTGTCGAATGTTTCTTTTCCTTCAGCTATGCACCTCCCAGAAGTGTCTGGCTCTTGTCTTCTCTACAACTGCTTATTAGCAAGTTGCAGACAGCAGGAAGACACACACCCCCCATCCTCAGCTTTTGCATGCTCACAATAACCAGATGCACCTTTCAGACTCTCCTTGTACATCACGTGCTCCAGCTCTCTGAGCAGTTTGGCGGTGTTCTGCTGGGCTCTACTTAGTTTCTCAGTACCCTTCTTTCTTGCACTGCAGTTCTCCAAGCGTACCAGGATGCCACACAGCCTCACAAATGTGAAGTCACTTTCGTTCTCTGCTTTTTCTTTACTCCGGAACATTTCCTTTACTAATTTCTAAATATTACCCTCACTATATTAGGTTAGCTAACAGACACAGCTAGGGTATGACTTGTTCCTTCTCTGCTGTGCTCAACTATATGTCAGATTGATAGAGTAGTGGGGTTGAAAGCAAGTTTCTGCACCTTGGCTGAAGGACTTTTTTTTTATTTAGTTTTAATTTACTGTCTTCCTTTACCCACTCTACATTAGACTGCTTCAAACTCTTCCTGGCCGTAGCATAGTACTTGCTCCACTACAAGACCAAGTGGATCTGCAACCTTCACAAGTTTGGAAACAGGCAAATAAACAGAAGATCTATTTTTCATTAGTAAGTGTGATGCTATGATCCCACCCACATCCTCCTCAGGACATGACTCACCGTGAAGGACCAGGCTGCCAAGAAGAACAGTAATGCTGTGACTCACCTAGTCAGTCTGCGAACAGTCAGTATCTGAGTGTACAAACTGTGATAAGATATAATTAAGTGGTAAATGTTGTTCCTTCTTTAATTTTTCTTAAGAAATCTTTAAAAGCAATGATATTATACCAATATAGACCACTTTTTTCAAGAGAGGGGAGAAGAGATACTGTTCTACTATCCTGTTACCAGGTGCTAACCTTGGTGCCTGCCTCCAGGAGTTAACCATGGTACAGAGTTGGCTTTTATATATCCTGGGACAATCTCTGTATATAGAGGAATAAATATTTCATAACTTATGCAACTAGAATATTTGCCGTGTGTAAATCAACCACCTTATTTCTCTCCAAATTAAAAAGAAAGCCAACCAAAAAAAGGCTATTTTCTTAAAGTTTTCTCCAAAAGGGGAGGGGAAGATTTCTAAAAATGAACTAAAGTCAACAATTCAGTGTCACTTTCACAATGTCTTAGGAAAAACTGTTGTCAATGGACATAAAGCTTCTCTGCACATCACTCCTTTCACTAGGTTGCTTCTATAATTGCAGCATATACATAGTAACGGAAGCCCCCTAATACGAAGCATGTGGTGTAGAATACACAGGAAACTTTAGAAAAGAAAATGAAATGTCTAGTTTGCTGAATGGACCATGCAAGGTGAATCTGCTATATTTTTACTACCAAAGCTATTCATAATCCCTTTTTCTAAAAGCTGTATGAGGCTTTGCAGTCTAAACCTTCTCCTACTTCCTTTCTATTTCCTGTCCCAGATCAAAAAATCATTAGCTCTCTGTATTTCAGTATGATTATGCTGCTTCATTGTCACATGTAGACCTACAGTCAAATGCAGTTAGATTGACAAATGATGCAAGTTGACTTTGCGGTTCTGAAACACAGGAAATGCTTCGTTGGACATGCACTTGTACAGCTAAACAAGTGCAGCTTCTCTCTATGCAAGGAGCATTTGTATGTCCACCCAAAAAGACGTTTTGGTTTATGCTTTGCAGTTACTTCCCTCTATTTTTAACTCATGCCCTAAATTACAAGATCATCCTTCTATTTGTAGAGATAAATAAATGATGACGTGTCTTATAATATCACCCCTTTCTACATTGACACTAAACTCCCAGCTGCATCATTTTCTTTGTGATCTTTCAGTTTTCATTAGACTAATTCACTGCTCCTCTCAGAGAGTTTCTAAGTAAAGCCACCTACTGTAGAGTATATGACAAATGACGAATTTAGCGAGAGAGGAATGGAAAGTTATTACTGGAATGGTGAAATGAAGATTACAGAAAAGTAATTAACTTTAAGATAAAAATACAATAAATATGTTTTCATTTTTTATGAAAATATGCTTGAAACTATATAGCTCTGAATATTCAAATGTTACATACTGTTTTACTTGTCTTTCTACTATGGACTTTCAGAGAGGAGACTTTGGCTTCTTCAGGGAGTTGCTTGAGAGAGTACCATGGGATAAAGACCTGGAGGGAAGAAAAGCCCAAGAAGGCTGGTTAGTATTCAAAGATCACCTCCCCCAAGCTCAGGAGCCATGCATCCCAACCAAGAGGAAGTCAGACAAAAACACCAGGAGGCTTGCATGGATGAACAAGGAGCTCCTGGATAAACTCAAACACAAAAAGGAAGCCTACAGATGGTGGAAACAGGGACAGGTAGCCTGGGGGGACTACAGAGAAATTGTTTGAGGAGACAGGGATCAGGTTAGAAGTGATAAAGCCCTGATGGAGTTAAACCTGGCCAGGGACATCAAGAGCAACAAAAAAAAGATACATTGGTGATAAAAGGAAGACTAGGGAAAATGTGGGCCGTCTCCAGAAGGAAAAGGTAGACCTGGTTGCCCAGGATACGAAGAAGGCTGAAGTACTCAATGACTTTTTTGCCTCAATCTTCACTGGTAAGTGCTCCAGCCACACTGCCCAGGTCACAGAATTCAAAGGCAAGGATTGAGAGAATGAAGAACTACCCACTGTAGGAGATCAGGTTTGAGACCATCTAAGAAACTGAAGGTGTACAAGTCCATGGGACCTGATGAGGTGCACCCATGGGAAGGGATGGATGAAGTGCCTAAGCCACTATCCATCACATTTGAAATGCCTTGGTAGTCAGATGAAGTTCCTGATGACTGGAAAAAGGGAAACATAGCTCTCGCTTTTAAAAAGAGAAAAAAGGAAGTCTGGGGGAACTACAGGTCTGTCAGTCTCACTGCTATGCCCGCCAAGATCATGGAGCAGATCCTCCCAGAAACTATGCCAATGCACATGGGAAATAGGGAGGTGATTGTTGACAGCCAACATGGCTTCACTAAGGGCAAATCATGCCCTGACAAATTTGGTGGTCTTCTATGATGAGGTTACAGCATTGGTGGATAAGGGAAGATCAATTGACCTTGTCTACTTGGACGTGGGCAAAGCATTTCACAATGTCCCATATGACATCCTTGTCTCAAAATTGGAGCAATATGGATTTAATGGATGGACTACTGGAAGGAGTGTGCTGGATGGCCATACTCAAAGAGTTGCGGTCAACAACTTGATGCCCAAGTGGAGACTGGTGACAAGTGGTGTTGCTCAGGGGTCGGTGTTGGGACCAATAATGTTTAACATCTTTATCAGTGTCATGGACAAAGGGATGGAACGCACCCTCAGCAAGTTTGCCGACGACACCAAGCTGTGTGGTGCAGTTGACACGCTGGAGGGAAGGCCTGTCACCCAGACGGATCTTGACAGGCTTGAGACATACATGAAGTTCAACAACGTCAAGTGCAAGGTTCTGCACATGGGTTGGGCAATCCCAAGAACAAATACAGGCTGGGCTGAGAATGGATTGAGAATGGCTCTGAGGAGAAGAACTTGGGGATGACAGATTAACTGTTGGACAGGTTAGTCCATTGCATCATTTTGCAGCCCAGAAAGTCAATCGTATCCTGGACTGCATCAAAAGAAGTGTGACCAGCAGGTTGAGGGAGGTGATTCTCCCCCTCTGCTCCGCTCTGGTGAGACCTCCCCCTGCAGTACTGCCTTCAGCTCTGGGGTCCCCAACGCAAGAAGGACATGGACCTGTTGGAGGGAGTCTAGAGGAGGTCACGAAGATGATCCAAGGGCTGGAGCACCTCTCCTATGAAGACAGGCTGAGGGAGTTGGCGTTGTTCAGCCTGGAGAAGAGAAGGCTCTGGAGATACTTTATAGTGGCCTTCCAGTACCTAAAGGCGCCTACAAGAAAGCTAGAGAGGGACTTTTTACAAGAGCATGTAGTGAAAGGACAAGGGACAATGGAACTTTAAACTGGAAGAGGGAAGATTTAGATTAGCTATTAGGAAGAAATTCTTTGCCATACTGAGGAACTAGCACAGGTTTCCCAGAGATGCTGTGGATGCCCCATCCTTGGAAGTGTTCAAGACCAGGTTGGATGAGACTTTGAGCAACCTGGTCTAGTGGAAGGGGTACCTGCCCCAGAGAAGTTGTAGATGCCCTGTCCCTGGAACAGGGGTGGGAACTAGATCTTTAAGGTCCCTTCCAACGAAACCGTATGTTGCTATGAAGTATAATTAAGACTCAGCTTGTACTCTATTCAGGTATCGATAGTTCATGCTGACTAACTAAAGGGCATGATTATTATATGAATTTATATTTTATTTAGCTTTTGAAATGTAATTTTCAGAGCCCTGTACAACTATCTACTTATGTAAAAACAGAGAGTAATATAGTCTGAATTTTGGTATAGTAATTTTCTTGTGAAGTCATATCTGATTCTGACAGAAAAAACTTAAAGATATTCAACAGTGCTGAGATTAGAATCAAAATTTTTGGTTGAAGAATATGTAAAAGGCAAGGAGCAGAACATAGCACAGCAGAAACACATACAGAGAAGTAATAACTTCTCTCAAAAAAAACGTACCTTTGACAGGTCCAGAAACAGGACAGAAAGGAAGTGGTTGAGCTTCTTTTTGAAGTTTTAAAAAAAAAAAAAATTGAAAGTGTTGTATGGAGTCTAAAGTATGGATAGAAAAATAATTTTTCACCAGTTAACTATTCCTTGATGTTTAGCTGTTTGTATTTCCTGCAAATGTGAAGCAAATTTCTCTGGCTTTTTTAATGACAGAGGGCTGAGCCCTCTGAATTTATAGTTGAATATGGTATGTGAATAGGTGGTTGTTACGAAAGATTTGCTACCTAATAAACTCCTTGTCTAGCCTACTGTGAAATAACTTCATATGCCTATACCCAATGTAGTCTCTGCTAAATTTTTCACAGAGCTTAATGAACAATCACTAAATACATTATGCCTTTCTGTTCACTCATTTGGCTTATAGATCTCAGCATGAAAAAGGATGGCTATTCCCATGTTGTTGCTGGGAAAACATGTCAGTGAAATATGGATATAAATATGTGGCTACATGGAAGCAAGGAAGACAAGAGGGTAATCTGCTTTGAAGATTTATGCTGAAGCTAGAATAAAATACGCTTACAAATTTCACTACTGCTGACGACATCAGTGGTTGTACTGGAAGTAAAGTCTTTCTTTTAAGTCCTTTCAAGTTGCCGACATATATTTTCTTTCACAATATATTGTGCCAAGTTTTGAAACCTAAAAATAAAGGTATGTACTTGTGTTAATTTAGCAACAGAGATAATAAATTATTAAAATTCTTCAGGGTGAAATTCTGGTGCTGTTACTCTCAGCAATACACCTTTTATGTACAAAAATACCACCACGTGCTTTTAAAAAAGGACTCTGTGTAAAAATATATACTTTTCCAAGAAAAAAAAATTGGAAATTTTCTTAGATTAGAATGCAATGGTTTACTTTAAAAAACATCAGGTCTACAAAAAGAAAATCAATAATTCTTATTTCAACAGTTATATTAATGTACAATTCACAGTCACCCTCATTTATTATTTCAGTCTGATTAGAAAGCATCCTTCACTATTGCCCTCTGTTTTAGTAATTCACAGAATGTAACTGAACCTGCCTTTAGTAGCTGAACTAAAATGAAAAAGCTTAGAGCCTTTACTTATATGTTTTTTATCTGTTTCATTTTCAACTCCTCACAAACTTCCACACTCCATAGAGCAAACGCTGATTTCCTTGTCTTGGCTGCACACTCTGGAAAGGTCTAGTCTGTAGTTTTAATATAGAATACAAACATTTTCAGTCAATAACATTTTGCAGATTTAGAGGTAAAGATTTCTAAATAATCCTTCTGTGTAGAAGTTTGATTTATCAGTTTTACCTATGTAAACAGTAGCACATGTGTTTACACTACACTTTGAAGGTCCTCATTATCCCTGGAAATGATGTTAATCTCATCTTCCTCCTGCTCTCTTACCTTTCCTACTGAATGTATGTCCATAATCCAAACTAAAAATTTATCTTGTATTATACACTGTTGTTGCATACAATAAGTGATTATCTAGTAAATCAGTTAGTATCATAGGCTTATCTACCTATATTAAATTCTGGTGGGCCTACACAAGTACAGGAAATGTATGTTGATTGAAGAGCAAGGGTGTCGCTCACCTGTATAATGAAGTACCTCTTATCTATCAAATTTTTCATAAACCATAACCTTTCAATTAATGAGAAATTACAAAACTTACATTTTATTTCTATTGTTTTCTGTGTCTTTACATAAGGAAAATTCTGGATACAGCTACACTTAAGAGGAAGATTAAGTAAGAGCCAGGGTTCCCAGTTTGTGAATATGCATCTTCATTATTGGCTTCATAGCACAGTATCAGAAAGGTAAAAAGTCTTCTTTTGGATTTCCATTATTGCTCTGTGGAAATTAATAAAAGATCACCACAACTGTATAGTGACTCCTTCAGAATTAAGCCAGATGTATAAGAAAAGTTTACACTGTTTTATCTTCTAATTCAACATGGATGAATTCAGTTCCCCTCAAGTAAAATACTGCACTGTTCTCAATGTAACAGACTAAGTAAATCCCTATAATCCTTATTGTGCAATCTCTTCAAATGCAAGTAACAAGTGTAGAATGAATACAGCATCAGACATAATTGTTATTATATTTCCTTATAATTTGAGAGGAGCCTTTTTGGAAAACTTCTTCAAGGACTGTAAACTGGAGACATCATGTTTAAATGTGAGTTTATCACCTCCCAAAATTGGAAGTTCTTAAATTTTTTCACAACATAGTTTGTGTCTTGTGAAGTCTTTTCATAAGTAATTCCATCCCCAGAATCCCGCTAGTGATTTTGTACTTTTTATGTTCCATTTAAAGTACTTGATTACACTAAAGTTGTGGTACATCAATAGCAAGAGTTTGAACAGAAAAATGGAGTTAAAAATATTTACTTATTTATGTTTCTTTTATAATGTTGGTTAATGCCTTTATTTTCAAAGCAGAAATTTATAGGTTATATTCCACCGCAGTCACTAAAAGTTTGAGCATCAGTTTGTCAAGGGGAGAGGTAAAACAGCACTAGAAATGCCTGAAATCTAATCTTATCAGGATAAGTAGAGCCAATGTGATACTTTAAAAAAAAATTGAGTCATGAATCAATTGAAGAAGACATATGAGTTTGCACTCAGAAGTGATATGTATTGGCTTGTGAGTCTTTTAACACAATAGAATTGTATTGGACTATCCAAATGCTTGTGAATCCTACAAGCTACTTTCTGTCACCTGCAATCAGTCTGCTTAAAAAGACAGTAGTTATCTGTACAGCAGACATAATTCATTTTTTAACATCACAATAGCGATAGCTAAAAACAGTTCAAAAGTTTTCACTGCCATGAATGGGTAGAAAAACCACCTACATACATCATTATTACATGGGCAATTATTTTAGCACTGAGCTCACTGATGAAACAATGCAGCACGGGGTCCTGCAGAGCAGCAAGATGACACTAGCTAGCTCTCAACAGAGTGCCAGGAATCACTTGGCAGAGGGACAAGACACCAGTTTGGTCCTGTGCAAAATGGTCTGATTCACTGTACTTTGGGAACATTTCAGCGCCTGCTTCCCACTGTCTCATCGGCACAAGACAGTATGGATCATCTGTTTCTACCTAAAGTTGGTAATGAGCCAGTACTACAGAGCAGGATTGGTTGTATTTTGCCAGTGTAGTAGTCAGGATCTGTTACAGGGATGAGTGCTCAACAGCCAAGATGCATGATAAAATTACTTCCTACCTCTGCTCAGTATGAATATTCAGGATTGTCAGGCATCAGACATCTAACCTCTGGTGATAAGCAAAGTTTACCCACCCAAACCAAATAATATACTTGAATCTGCTTCTATTGCCTTCCATCCCCAGCATTCTGCTGAAATCGAAAAGGAGGTTTGCTCGCAATGGAGATGCATCTTTGGAGGTGTTCCTGTAATGCTATTACAGAGGACCTTCAACTACCTCCGCTAGGTATAGAGAGATATATCCACTCATATCCAGAGGGCTACAGAAGAGTGACAGATTTGAGGTCTACAGATGAATGTCATTGGGGTAATGCTTTACAACATGCATGGAACTGGAGTTAGGAGATCAGCCCCAGGCTGGAGAAAATACAGACAAATGTATGAGTGAGGATGGTGTCTTCACCATCCTCATGGTGAAAGGGGATGGCAGATGAAAAAGGAGAATGAGAATGTGTCTTCATCTGAGAGTCATATGGGAAGTAGAGACTGTATGGACTTAGGTGGAGTCACTCCCAAATTTTTTCACAGTGATCTGACTTACAGAGATAGAATGGTAAAGTACTACTTAATCGACTCTTTGCCTGGACACCTTTTGAGTGCAGTCTGTTATGGCCACCAGTTTCTTAGGTGGAGTCACTCCCAAATTTTTTCACAGTGATCTGACTTACAGAGATAGAATGGTAAAGTACTACTTAATCGACTCTTTGCCTGGACACCTTTTGAGTGCAAACAGTCTGTTATGGTCACCAGTTTGCTGACACTCAAGATGGGTAAAACTGTGATCCAAGCTGTATGTGCTCAGCTAGTTTGAGGAGCAGAGATGTGATCCAGTATATTCTGTGAAATATCTGAGCATTAAAGCTGTCAAGAAGTAGTTTTTCTGGGAGATATGTATTAGTTCATGCCAGAAAATATTTTTTATCTTATTTATAATATCACAAATATTTGACTTGTTATGACTCAAGGTCATTATTTTAAAATCTCTGCCAATTTAGAAGCTTATTTTTAGACTCAAATCTGTTGTGCTAGAAGAGTGAATCTGTAGTGTTAAGAGCCACAGGAAAAGGAGGTATGTCTGAATGAGTGAGAACCCTTCATTCTTCCACTGTCTTCCACCAGAGATACAGGTTAGAACTGGTACTAAGCTCCAGCTATACAAATGTAAGTAAATTCCATAAAAATATATAGTAACATCCTATCAATTAATCAATCTTGTGTTTTCACCAGTCTCTGGGTAAAACAGAATTATTATATTTGGCATTATTTAGATGTAAATCCTTCTTAGTAGTTTTAAACTAAAGGATTTGCATTCTCTACCAGGAAGAATACTTTAGTAATTGCAAAGTAATTTATTATCATACATGTTATTAAGAAGGTTTAACTCCTTGGATATTATAACAATGTAAATGTTAAGTTCAGCGACTTCTCTGAAGTAGAAGCATGATGGACTAAAGAAAAAAAAAAAGTAAATTATTTTTTCATAGGAGTTGAAAGCAAAAATCTCATGTTATAGAAGATACACATGCTCAGAGAAACTATGACAAAACATATCTAAAAAAAGGTGAAGAATGCCTCTCCAAAGTGATAGTATCACGTATCACAAGTTGCATGGGCCATGTTTTTAACAATAATATAATGTACATTTAAGGAGTATAATTTTTCTAACACTCAGGATTTTTAATTGCTTTCTCTTATGGTTCATTAATGAAATAGAAAAGGTTCAGACTACTCAGAACTTTTTTTTGTAACAGTTAAAACAGCGAAAAGACACCAACTGTGACGTGTGGCATATTCATGCACGGACACCGAATGCGGATCGAAGACCCTTTCTTACAATCAAGCAAACTTTTTATACCTCTACAGCAGGCTGACATGTCAGCCTTTAACTCAGCTTCAGTGATTTCCCATTACAGCATTTTTTAACTATTACAGACATAACAACTTTCTTATCTACAAGGCCAGAGACTAAACTTTTTTACAAATGGTTGCTGAAACAGATCACTGTGTTCTGCTAACTAGGTTCCATATCTTAAAGCTTCGTTTCTTACTCCCATGGCTTTCTGCCAATGGGCATGTCTCCTTCTCCCCGGGTCAGCCTTCACCCACTGATGCTGCCGAGTTGGCTTGAGAAATACCCACAGTGGTGCATAAGCACAGTATGATGTCCTAGAATAATTTTTTACATAGTTTTTGCATGGTAAGGCTCTATTCCTCAAATATTAGACATAATTACTATCATGATTTTCCATTTAGTGGATCAAAGCTCTTGCAGAGTTTCAGATAACATCTTTTTATTAGTGTTAGAAAACCGTAGTATAGTATGGGTCATTTTCCTAGTGTGATTTCAATGATTTCCCAGTAAGAAACTGCAGAATGATCTTAAATGATTATTCTAAGAACAGTTCGATCATCTGGGGTTTTGTTTTTAATTACATAAACTCTTTTTTTCTAACTTCTTTTTGAATAAGTCTACCTTTGATAACCCTGAAAACTCTTTTCAGAATGAATTTGTGGGAATGAATCAACAAATCCTGCTTCCTCAGAAGATTTTCCATACATCTCAAACCAGTCTGAAGGAAAGTCCAAATATTAATGAACTCAAACATAGTTTTTGTGGTTTGTTTTTTTTTGTTTTGTTTTTTTT
>NW_009628311.1:0-51501 GCF_000690535.1 Cariama cristata | reverse complement strand
ATCCCTCCAGACTACAAACTCCATCAGTGCGTGATCACTGGAGCCAGACTGCCTCCAATCTTGGTGTCACCAAGAACTCACTATTAGAAAAACTGGCTGCATTCCCTTGATAAATAATTTACTGTGAATCATTCACTAGCCTATACAATAAGCTCTTCTTCATACCTAGCAACTGATCTTCCTTCTCAGAATATATATGTCAGTTTTCATGATTAATTACAGGAATCAGTGTATGGTTAAAACTAAAGAAGACACTACAATGTAGTCGGTTTTGGAATTGGTTAAAAATGTTCCTCAAAGTACTTTCTATTGCAAAATGCATTTTCTTCTAAGCCAAATACATGTTTGCTTTATTTCTTCTTTCAGCTGAATATTATTAAATTGCCTGACACCTGTAAAAAGTCATTTTAAGATATAGCATGAAAGTCTGTTAAGTACTTTCGACTCCCCTTACGGAGATTCATGAAATAATATGAAAATACAAAATTTAATTTAAAAGTAAGACAAGAACAGCCCTTTATTCAAGTTATTCAAGTTTATTTAGATATTAAGTAATTTTCTAAATTATTATTCTGAATCAAAATTAGTAAAATAAAGTTTATTTTTTGAGAAGAAAGAAATATTTTAAAATTTGGAATAAAAGCATAATTAGCATTTGAAATTCCCTTTGAAACTATCATTCTGAATTCTGTTCAGATCTAGTCTAATGGCTGTTAAGTCCGAGTCAGGAGCTGCAGTGTGATTCATTCACATCCGAGTAGTACTCCTAGGCTCCTTTGTAGTCAATCGCAAGAGTGCTATTCATTTGATCTATTTTATACATCCAATACAAAACGAGATTGAGTGCTTATTGGAAGTGCCTCTTTCTCTCTATCCACTATAATGGATGTGCAGAGTGAATAACTTAGAGGCAGAGGCTTACATTTGATCAAATGAATTGTTGCTGCTTACTCACTATATTATCTTGACAGAATTGCTTCACGTTTCCTTCAGCTAAGGGACAATATCATCACTGTTTCATTATAATGTTCTTACTGAAAAGTTTATTACATTTGGATGGAAAGGCAGTTAAGCGACATCATTCAGTTAATGGAGAAGTTTCTCATCTTTTCAGAAAGTTGAGGAGAGATGGAAAACACATTACACATCTAAAAGGTTACCAGGATCCTCAGTCTTTAAAAACTAACACTGGGTTATGTGAGAGTATTCTGAACATGATCTCGCTCTGTTCGTAGATGTATTAAGCATATGAAGTGAAGCTTTTGGCATTTGGCAGCAAATATGTATATGATTGTCTTTATGCATGCATGTTTTTCATTCATCTAGAACAGGATAAAATAATTACTTAACACCATGAACTGCATAAAAAGATATAAACCAGAGATAATTATTACAAATAATTAAGGTTGATATATGTTATAGTGAAGATGAATGGTAAGCTAAAGTAAATGTAAGTGCTTATGAATACGTAGGTGCTTACACTGGAAAGAACTTTTGGAAGTCATCTGGTCCAAAACTCCAGTCAAAGCAGGGCAAGTTTGAAATTTGATCAGATTGCTCAGAGCTTTGTCCTGTCAAGATACCTCAAGAATGGATTATTCACATTTTCTAGGGGTAACATGTTAAATTGCTTGATCACTGTTATGTGAATCTTTTTTTCCTGAACTGGTCTCATTTCAATTTGTGAAATTCTTTATTTCTCTTTTGAACCATATTCCTCTAAGATTGTCATTAAATCTTTACTTTTAAAATCATGCAACTTGGGTACTGTTTAATGTTAACATAATGTCAGAATCACATTTTTTAATTTTAGAAATTAAATGTTGCAGTGTAAGCCAGGTATTGTATGTTTCCTCTATAATCTATGGAGAAAAATAGGCACCTCCAGATGATAATACTTCTTATCTCTCACCTCATTATTTTAAGAAGAAATTAATTGTCACCTAGAAATATTATTTATTCCTTAGAAAACCATGAATATAATACATTAAAGAAATTCTTTTCTAAATTAAACGTACATTTGCTTTATATCGGGGAAAGTCTTTTGTAATATATTTTAACAATCAGACAGCAGGGAGTGATCTCAATTTAGCAGCAGTGAATTGCCTAGGAGTCTTACTGATTATTTGTCATAAATTATAAGCTGGCTCTGTACAATGAATGGTAGCAAAAAAAAATCCCCTTTTTTAAATGTTATTCATTGTTCTAATTTTATTTTTTAAAATAAAGAGGTGGGTTTTCTTTTAATTTACTGTTACATAAGCCATGTGATATTCTGATTTCTGCAAATAATACAATTAGTCCAGTTTAGAGCAGAGAATTTTGTCTACTTTGTGTTGTGCAATTTATTGATTAAGCAGGCCATTATTTGTTATTTTCTTGATGTCAGTTAAAAACCGTGTTAACCTCTTTATTGTTCTATTTTATTATGGAAAAAACATACTTATGATTCACAAAACACTACTCAATAGCTTGTAAGAGGTGAGATACCAATGCTTAGGAATTATAGGTTTCTCCAGGAGATTCAAAAGAAAATCAATTTTCAAGAAAATTCTAGAATTTATTTCTAAGGGGAAAAAAAAGGGAAAAATTTTCTTGCATTAGTGGACTGTTCTGTGAACTTCAGCTTGCTGAATCCTTTCCCCCATTACTCCATCCTCTGCTGTTTCTTCCTCTAGTACAGAATATGTGGCTATTCTTGTATGACTGTATGTCTAATACGGACTAAGTTAAAATTTAAAAATTCATTTCATCTCAGGTGTTAAGTATGAATAGTTAGTGTTACATACCTGCCACTGATTCTTCAGATAGGCACATTAAAATCCATGCCTTAGGATATACCATTGTGTGTTACTTAGTAACAAGTTATTAATTACATATATTAAAAGCATGGATATATAAAACTATAGGGGTTTTTTTAAAACTTAATAAGCAAAAACCCCACCAACAACTAGCAGCTATTTCTCAAAAGAGAGAATCCATTACCTAAGAGGGGAAACATATTTTCAGCACCAACTCAATTGTTATTTGTAAATAACACTAGACACTGAAAAAAAAACAATCTAAACTTTCACAAAGAAACACAGACCATTGCCAAAGAAAGGGTAGATGTTTGTATGACATCTACTTATTTTAAGTGAATGACAGTTTTAGGGAGAGGGGTAGAGACAGAGAAGAAAGTCAGTACTTGAGGAGCGCTACCAATGGAGCTTCCTCAGAGGAAGACTGTGGTTTTGCATTTTCATTCTTTTTGTACTAATGTCATTCCTCTTTACCTTGTCTAACCTCCAATACTTAAAAATAAATAAGTAAATTCAAGAGATAATAACTATCAGTCTCCAGTAAGAAATTATTTTATGTCAAAATTTGTTTTCATAACAGTGTATTATTGTATTGGGCGTAGGTGTGAAGGTGTTGGCAGTGGAGGGGAGCTACAGGGGTGCCCTCTGTGAGTAGAGGCCAGGGGCTACCCCATGCTGGACACAGCTGATTCCAGACACCTACAAAACAGACGCACCACAGGACACAGCTGAGCCCCTCAGCCAAGATGGTGGTGTTACTGAAAATCATAACCAAGAAAACTCTCCAAATCAAATAACAGTTTAGAAAGCTGACATTGGTTTATGGCAGCACTGGGTGCATGGGGGATCTCTCCTCTTACCATGTACACTAAGCGAAATGAAGGTACACATTATATGCAATAAAATATTTGCATATTCACAGTACACTGCATTTTCATTGTTATTCACAGCCAGGACTGGTTAAAAGTTTCTCACTTCTAATGTCAATTAGTACGCATCCTCAGTTAGCACTAACGAAGCCTTTCTGTCAACTACACATGCTCCCCAAGTGGGGTTTTGCCCTCTTTCAGGGGGGCCATCTGAGCTGGCGTTTGCGATCTCCCACTGCCACAATTACCTTTGTCCTACTTTCAGTCAGTTTGTTGCTGATGTCTGCGGGTTGTAACACTTTATGAGCTTGGCTCCTTTTATGTTTAGAACTCCCTCTCTTGAAGGTCGCTTTTTGCGCTCTTACCTACTAACTTAGATAAGAGTGTCCCTGTTTTATCACTAGTTCTTTGTTTTCTTAATGCTTCCCAACCTTGGGATGCCAGGCTAAAGAATGTGCCTGTTTTTCTGTTAATTTAACTAAATTGATTAACGCCTTGGTATCAGTGGTGCCTCAGGGAACACATATTTAAGGAACGGTGAAATTCTTTAGAGCAATTGTGAGAGAGAAGTGGGGGGGGCAGGGGGCAGGGGGGGAACTGTGAGAAACAGCCCTACAGACATCAAGGTCAGTGAAGAAGGAGAGAGAGGATGTGCTCCAGATGCTGGAACAGAGATTCCCCTGTAGACTGCGGATGAGACCCCACTGGAGCAGGTAATTCCCTGTAGCCTGTGGAGAGGTATTTACTATAGCAGGTAGATACAGCCTGAAAGAAGCTACATCCCGTGAACAAGCCAAGCTGGAGGAGGCTCCTGATAGGAACTGTAGCCTGTGGAGGACCCATGGAGAGGATCTGTGCTGGAGCAGAGGAAAGGCATGAGGAGGATGGAGTGGCAGAGAGGAAACGTCATGAACTGATTGTAATCCCTCATTCTCCATCCTCCTGTGCCACTTGGGAAGCTGGGGGAGGAGGTAGAGGAGTGGGGAATGAAGGAGTGACGTTCAGCCTGAGGAGCTGGGGGGAAAGATGTTGGGTTTTTTTTTTGTCTTTGTTTCTCACCATCCTACTCTACTTTAATTGGCAATAAATTAAATTACTATTTTTTAGTTGAGTCCGTTTTTTTCTGGGATGCTAATTGGCAGCTGATCTCCCTGTCTTTTATCTTGACCCATGAGTTTTCCATCTTATTTTCTCCCTGCATCCTGTCAACATTCAACTGTATTTCTCATTTCAGCCTCTGCAATGATCACTATAGCTAAATTTCCAAAATAATCACATAAAATCAGTTCCCGGGGAAAGAAAACCCATTGTAAGGTGAATACAAACAATGGCAAGAAAAAGAAAATTATTTGATGAACTAGCTGGGATGTTATCGCCATTACTGAAAAAACATACAGAGTCATATTAAGCAAAATATTTAGAATTCTTAATAAGATAAAATAAAGAAACATCACCTTAGAATATAGCCTGAGAGGAAGGAGAATCTTGTTGTTCCTTGAAGTTTTGGTGGCTATGCTGCAATTAATCCAAACTAATTTTAACTATACGAAAGTGATGCAGTCAGTTCAAATACCTTGCAATAGCTAGCAAAGAGAGATAGGCATATCCAGAGGACATTGTCTAAAACATTTATCTTGGCTTAGCATGAATTGTCTGAATGAGGTGCTTATCTGTCTTGACTTTCATTATAGAATGACTAACATACATTTGCTATCTACTTTTAAGATGGATAAAAGTAGGACAGATGAAATTCAACCCTGCAGTTCTATAGATATGACACATTTCTTAACTCATTCAGATTTAGGTGCAATACGGTTGGTAGTGACGAAAGGTTTTGCAGATCATTGTGACAACTATAACCCATACCTTGAATTGAAAGGATGAGTATTTTTCCTTGCCCATTCAATCTTTTTCCTCCCCCTTCTGGTGTGACTAAAGAGTATGAGTCCATGGTGGTTTTATAGTAATAATTTCTGCAAGAACTGCTAATGTTCAGAATATTTTCTTAACTTGGAATATCTTTGCTTTATTTATCATCCAGTTCCAGCTGTCAGCATGTTACAATGATCACTTCCTATTATTATACCAAGCTTCTTTGTCTGCAAAATACAGCTTTTAAAAACCAAGTAACTAATACTGCATAGGTGATTATGGGAGCCATTGTGATCACATATGAACAGAGTAGGAACAGCTGGTCAAATAATGTAGATCATAATATACAAATATCCTCACTAATACACAGCAGTGAGTTAATTATTCTGTGTGAGTCATTATTGTCCATTGTTCCTGATTATACAGATTGCAACTAGCCATCCAAAAAAGTCTGTGAATCCTGGATATCTTTTTGAAGTTAGTATGAATAATTATTTGTCTAAAATTCTTTCATAGGATGGCAGTCATAATTCACCATTATCTATTATTCTTTGTTATCCTATTTAGTATAGTGCAGTGTGAGCCAATCTGGGAGCAAAAACAATACCGTATAAGATGAGCAATCATACACTAAAAATAACAAATAGTGACTAGTCTATGTGAACAGCTGTGAACAGGCCATAGGCAAATACGTATGAATAACGAATGCATTCACAGACTCAGCATTAGTTTGCAAGCAATTCACAAATAGAAAAAAAGAGAAAATTTGTAATTAATAGTATTTGTAATGAATAATTCAGTTGGCTCTACTTCTTGACAATTGTCATGACACTTCCTAACCATTTCTTTCATTGAGATCTGCATATTTTGCTCTTGTAATCTTTCACATATTAGTCCTCTCAGCCTAAGTCTTAGATCAAAGTCCTTCAATTCCTAAAGTGATAAAAAAACCTCATTCCACTTGAAAGCTTCATTCTTTCAAGAGATATTAGTTTATTATAGTTGTGATTATCTACGTTATAAAGGATTACCTTTTATATAATTTAAAAATACAAAATATGGCAACTTGTTCCTTTTCCTTTTCAGTGGAAGACTTACAGACAAGTGAAGCAATTTCTATGCAAAGTGGTTTTCTTTTCTGGCATTTAACTTCCTATTGTAAAATGGTAGAATTAATAGAATAAGTTTAACCTGTGCCTAAAGTCCTCATTTACCTTCACTTTCCTGAGAAAAGTTCCTGATCTTGCTCAGAAATGTCATTCTGCGCTTTGCTAGAAATCTCCTTGATATTAACTTCTTATTTATTTTACAGAAGTTCAATTTAAGGAACTGAAAAGCAGTGTTTAATTGCCATAAATTTAAGAATACACCTGATATCTTTTATTTCCTTAACAATTAAGGTAGACATACCCTATGCATTAGAAAGGGCATTATACAAAACTGTCAGACTAAAGTTGAAACCACTTGCCTATTCCTTAGCTAACCATGGTACAGAATGTATTTTAGAGCAGAAACCAAAGAATTGCATCTACAGAAAACTGTAGAAGATTTTAGTACTTGAAAGGAAAGTACTGATGTTTTCATTAAAAACATATTCTCTCAAATACAAATGCACATTATTGTAAAATCTGAACCAGACAGCTCTGTATGTAGTTTCCTTGTCAGATAACATGTGGAGTCAATTCATAAAGACCAAGGTGGGAATCACCTCAAGAAATTTAACACATTTTACAGATATACATCTAGCTTTAACTTAGTCACCACACTCTTTTTTCTAAGCAACTGGAAAGATAGAACAGTAAGCATACAATGATTTACTTGGCCTACTTTAGGATGAGACTAATTTTCCTCTAGAGCTACTCTATTTCCTCTATTGACTATAAAAGGAATTATTTAATTAACTAATTCAGAGTTACATGCCTAAAACAAGGTCAACAGTGGTTTAGAAAAGACTATGGAACAAACTGGTAATCCAAGAAAGAATTATCACAAAATTCACTAATTCTTCTGCACAGTTTCTTGCTTAGTTTTGTTAAAATACACTGTTAATGTGGACTTGAAAATAAATAGCATACATTACTGAACAACTATATCCATAATCTTCCCGAGGGGAAGAATCAGGGAAGGAATTGACTTCAGATACTAAATCTATCATCATTAAGATAAATCTATACTGCTGAGTGGAACATGGTCTAGAAGGCAGATTAAAGCCTGCACGGAGCTGGCCAACCCTCAGCAGATTGTGGCTTGGCATTCCATAGCCTAGTCTCAAAGGCAGTACAGGTGTTTGTCATGGTGAGTCCTCCAGTTCTGATTCCCTAGGTGTCCAGTTTAGGGAATCTGTGGACAATCATTCTATGCAGTTAGACTTAAGTTCGATGGAAACAAAAAGAGAATCATTACTTCAATTTATCTTGGAAAGAATACAAATGAATCAGGTTACAGAAAACAGAAATGAAGAATAAAAAGCTAGGAGAAAGTGAGAAGTAAAATGGATGATAACCTCACTTTAATCCCTTTTTGCATAAGCATGACATATATTTGCATAACTCCACTTTGTTTTTTCCTGTCTATATTGTTTATTTTATATATTATGCAACACAGTCTTCTTAAAATAAAAGACAACGTCATTTCAAAACAGAAGTTTCAGATGTTCTGTTCCTGGCCCTTTCTCATTCACTTAATGCACCGCAACTCAATATTTTTGTTTTATCCTCATTGCTCAAGGTATGGCTTCAAGCCAAATTATTGCACACTATTTAAGCCCTACTCTGAAGGCAGAGTTATTGATTTTGTTATGGACTTTTTTATAGTGATCCCCACTAATGTACATGAGCACTTCACAAACAATTTATCTTCACAACTATCCAGTAAGGAGTTTGGAAGGGAAGGGGACGTGGTGGTGAAAGATCACATTCTTGCCTTGGTACAGAACTGAAGCATATTGTGTCTAAAGTTATTTTGGGGTAACCAATGTGAAGTAGTCTAAAAATTAATTTTTCAGAAAAAACTCCGCTATGTAATACTTCATATGTTCAAGCACAGTATCTTTTGAGCTTAGATGCTATGTTTTTAAAAAGCAATGCCACTTTTCAATTCAATCAAAAGGTCAGATTCAACAAAGAAGTTGTATGCTAAAGAGTGTGTTGATATGGTAGCTGCAAAGTATAATTCCAAATTAAAAGGAAGGTGCCTAGGGGGCAGCTAGACACATGAGAAAGTTGATTAAAAAACAATAAACAAGAGAGAAAAAAAAACCCTACCCATAGAGCCAGAGGTAGCTAGTAGGTAAAATGGAGAAGTATTCACTAAAGCAACACTTCTTTGAAGTTTGATTCAGAGATGCAAAAGGAGGTGCAAACCTGTATTGATGTTCTACAGTGCCTTTCCTAAGTATATGACTATACTAAGCATTTGAGTTAGAATAGACCTGAACTGTATTTCCCATGAGGTATGTCTGTCTCCTGCTCTTTACATTACATTATTCTCATTAGATATTACTTGTGTTGGAGCAATTCAATGGGGAACATTTTTCAAAAAACTAAATTAAACTTAATTTGAGAAGACTTTTTTTTTAAGATAATCTGATTTCCCAAGAAAACATAAATTTTCATAGATTCAATTCAATTTTGGGAAAAAACAGCAACCAAAACCCATTGAAATATACCACCAGAATTTTCTTTAAAACAAGAAGTGCTGTACAACACCCTCAAATGACATAAAAGGCCTTCATGTCTCATGTAAGTCATAAGACTTTAGCTGAGAAGTATTTTTTTCATGGGGAGAGTTAAATCAAGCTTAGGTTTACTTTTGAGTACTGAGGGGTGTTATGGAGTGTACCATAGGCCTGCCATTGGTGCAACCTAAGACAGTAAGTTCCCTTTTTTTAACATGATGCACTTATGAAGCCCTTTAACTTGTACATTGATATTGCAAATGAATCCTCCACAGATGAAATTTTCACTCATCAGTTATCATGCAGCAATTTAGCTGTACATTTAGTATGAGCTGGTCACTGCATTGGACTGTTGTAATGACTTTGCAGTTCACATTTGTGACTGTAGGCTTTGATTATGGAGCCACTCTGCCAAAATTTGATAGCTAGCACCATCACGCAGGTTAAATTTTAAAACAATGGCTAGGTTTCCCATCCAAAAATGTGAAAAAAATAAACCAAATTTTCTTCACTCATAATCGTGAGCTGAACATCAGGAAGTTTGGTCTAATTTTCCCATGTTTTGGGTGGGAACTCTAGCAAGTGTCTTAAAGAAAGAAAACATGAATAAGGTGATTGTATGAGTCGGTGTACAATATCTAAATGTTAAAGATACAGCTACAGTTAGTGCCCTTTTTCCCAAAATGAGGTAACTTCTAGGTTAGGTGGAAATTGTCTTGTTTCAATAAAAAAATAATAATTTAACAAACTCCATCCAGTATATAAAAGCTTAATCTAAGCAAACAAATGATCTTGGTTCTACTGAATGGTGCCACAAGTTGTTTCTCCTTCTTTTGCTGGCCACCCTTTAAAGTTTTGCCATGTTCCTTGCAACTTTTTGTTCTGCCTCTTGCTGTTAGTGCTGACTGCCCCATGCTCTGCTTTCCAGTTACACAAACAGCTGCTTACACTGCTCTCTCTCCTGGTTAACCACAAGAGCACTGCTAATGTCCACTATGTCACCTACAAGAGACGTTATCTCTAGTACTGACAGTTGACCCCATCCTACAGTGGATGGGACATTCTCAAACAACTCCTCCTGTCTCCCAGTTGGTAAAAAAATCTTTAACAGCTTCTTCTACCTCATTCCTTACACAAAGTTTACTGTCCTCTTCCTTTCCTTTCTAGGCTGTAACTTGTGCTAATCCTGGAAGTTTGAGTCTTACTTTAGAATGAGTACTTATCCCAGGGATGATCAATTATAGCTTGCTAGTCCAAAAGCTATGGTAAATTAGGAACTTTTTCAGTTTATAATATTACTAGCTTTTAATAGAATTGACTCTCATACATAACAGAACATCAGTGTCATTATTTTTTTAGTTCCCCTTCTTTCCACTTAATGCTAACAGAATAATCTCATTTCTTGGGGCTTTTTCCCCTTTGGATGTCCTTGGAGAGGAGTTTTACAATATTTTACAATGAAAAGGTAAAGCATATGAATTTTCCATTTTTTCTTCAAACCTTAAAAAACATTCTCCTTTACAATTAGATTATAGCTGGCTGTTACCAAGACAAAGCAATTTTCAAGGGTGAAGTCTTAAAGACATTAAAGTAAAGCTTTATCAGGAAACTTGGAGGCAATCTTAATCACAGAGATCACTAATCTCCATAATAATGACACTATAGTGTAGGAACAATTTGCTGTCTCATATTTATTACAAAATCTTTGTTGGGGCAATCTTTTTCTTCAAGGAAATACAAAGTCATCACATTATCAGCATCACTTTTCTGCAACACTTTAGATACAAACATGCTATAAGACACTTCTAATTGAACAAGAATTGCTTAATTTTTGTATTTGTCAAAAATATATGTTGAAGACAACTCAGTATTTCCAAATAAGAATATGATCTCAAATTACAGTAACTCTGAGCAGCAGGAGTTAAAACATTCACTTTCATTGTGTGGGTTGTTAGGAGATGAGAATTTGAAGACTGTGTGATGTGATATTATAACCATATGCTTGTTGCAGTATGTGAGTAAAGATGGATCCTGGTATCTGACATTGTTCTATTTCCTCTTCAGCTCTGCCTAACTCTTGACTATAGTATTTTTATTTTACTACTCTTTTATTTTCTTATGTTTCCTCCCATTAAGTGCAACAGTATCTCTCTTTTCACAGATCCCTTGGTATCCACAGATTTTTGTAAATGAAGATGGAAAGTAAATGCTTAATCCTAGAGGAACTCTCATTTTATCCCTTGACAAGGCTATGATTTATCTTTCTTCTGGTCTGTAAATTGATGAACAGTACTACAGAAGCTTATTTTCAGACATTTTGTTCCCAAAATGGTTGCAATGCCATCTCACCCACTAAAAAATTCTGTTCAAGCTTCCCACAGAGAAAATCGCTTTCTTAAAGTCCTCTATTTTTCCATTATTCTAGCTTCAGTGTTTCCCTCCTTGTGGTGCTGCCTCCTCTTCTCTCCATACTGCGTTTACATACTGTCTCCTGTCAGCAAGGACAGGGCTGTCCCAAGAGGGGGCCAGGGTGTGGGGTGCCATTGAGCTCCTGACTTCTGGTGTGGGGAAAGCCACGCTGAGACCTGGTTGAGGGAGTCCTAACAGGAGCAGCCAGAGACAGGGCTAGAAATAGGGCTGGAGACGGGGTCAGAGACTGAAGACAAGGCTACTGCTCACACCTGAGGTCCATCCAAGACTCAGGGCTGAAGACAAGTCATAGCATGTTGACATTGGCCATCTGCCAGACCCCATGCAGCCGCTATTTCACTCCCTCGCCTCAACAGGGCAGGGGGAGAAAATAACATTGAAAAGCTCAAGGGTCAAGATAAAGGCAGAGAGATAACTTACCAATTACTAACACAGGCAAAACAGACTCAGCTTAAGGAAATTAACTTAATTTGTTGCCAATTAAACAGAGCAGGATAATGAGAAATAAGAACAAATCTGAAAACACCTTCTCCCACCCCACCCACCCAGTCTTCACAGGCTCAACTTCATTACTTCATCCCCAACTCCTCTACGTTTTCCCCAACAACCATCGCAAGGGAATGGGGAATGGGGGTTGCAGTCAGTTGATAACACTTCTGTGCCACTCCTTTCTCCTCACGCTTTTCCTCTGCTCCAATGTGGATCCTTTCCATGGGGTACAGTCCTTCAGGAATGGACTGCTCCAATGTGGATCCCCCACAGCCCGCAGTTCCTGCTAGAAAACCAGTTCTTGTATGGGCTGTTCTGCATAGGCCACAGTTCCTGCCAGAAGCTTGCTCCTGCATGGGCTCTCCATGGGGTCACAACTTCCTTCAGGGCATATCCACCTGCTCCAGCATGGGGACCTCCATGGCCTGCAGGGTGGATATCTGCTCTACCATGGTCTTCTCCATGACCTGCAGGGGAATCTCTGCTCCGGTGCCTGAAGAACCTCCCTCCTCTCTCTTGGGCAGTACTTTACCCTTTCTTAAATAGGTTTTCCCCAAGGTGCCATCATCTTGGCTGATGGGCTCAGCTGTACCTTGTGGTGGGTCTGTTGGAGCCGTCTGGAACCGTTTGTGTCCAGCATGGAGCAGGCCTGGCTTCTCCTCACAGAGGGCAGCCCTGCAGGCCCTCTGATGCCAAAACCAGTAGTATACCAAAAACCTGGCTCAGGCAAGGGCTGAGTGTGCAGGGTTGAGCTGAAACAGGGCTTCTGGTCCTGTGGATGAGGGGATCCCTAGGTGAGGCTGGTCAGGGTCAGTAAGATCCAGTGTTGACCTCAGGGCTCTGGCATTTCCAAGAAAGGTGCCTAGGACAATGTTTGCTCTTCATCTGCATCTAGCCAGGTCTCTGCAGAGGCTGCATAATATTTTAATGAGCCATTTTTTCAGAAGGCAGCTCATTATACAGTAGCTCCCATCTTCCTAGAGTTTTGTTGGGGTTTTTTTTGAGAGTGCCTTTAAGATGTAGCTAGGGCATGAGCATTGCTAAAGGATTTTCAAGTAGTCTTCTCGAACACAGTTTAGGCAGAGCCTCTCTACCCTGGGAATCAATGCCAAGTCCAATTGTTATCACTTATATGTTCCAAAGAAATTTATATTCCAGTTCCAATTTTGTTATAACTGGAAAACTGGACTGCTTCATTCCTCTCATCAGTCTCAAACAAATCACATACTGTCATCTTAGATTCCCATTTCACTCTTGAATCTTAATCTTTTGACTGTTCCTAATGAAGAAATGTTAGTTTATAGGGTAAGCATGTGTAAGAGGAACATGTCTGCTCCTTTAAGTGTATCCGGTCAAACAAGCTACAGATCCAAACAGACAGAGACAAATCTGACTGATGCATGATAAGGGAGGTCATGTATGTGGGGTCTGAGAATGTTTAATTTTTTTGGTTAGAAGAATAAGGAAAGGGAGGGAGGGAGACACACAGAGACATAAAACTTGGGTAATTGGTGTTGACAAACAATAACCAGAAACAAACCTGGTCTGTTCCACTAATTGGTGGGCTATCAAGAAACTGCAGTCAAACTGGGACTTTGCAATGGATGAGGTTGAAAATCCTGCAGTCCAGGATGTTGGAGGGGATCGGTGGGACTGTGCCAAGTGATGAGGCAATGTGCAGGGTAAGGGAGAGTGAGGGTCTCCATGATGATGGCTGGAGCAAGACCATAGGTCACAGCTGGTGTGCTTGGTGCTGGCTGCTGGTGGGTATGAGCATCTGCATCTTCCCCATTCCTGGTGTGCATGGTACATGCATGTGTGTTCACTAGCAAAATTCAAGCTGGAGTTGCCAGGGAGTACAGTGGCCTTGGATCCTGGCAGGGATATCAGGCAGGAGGAGGTCTGTGCCGGTTTTTGGGGGGACCTGTGAGTGTGGGGTGCCTGTGTGACAAGTGTGTGAGTGCTGCATGTTTGCAGCAAGCACCGAGATGGACCAGCCAGCAAGTAGCGAACCTGTGGGGCAGGTAAGAGGGTCCACGATTGGAGCAGGATTGCCAGGTGGGCAAAGGGGCTGTGCCAATGCTTGGGGGATTCATGAATGTATGTGTGCTTGTGAACCTGCAGAATGTCTTTTCAACCTGTGTGTGCTACACTAGTGATGATCTGCCTGATGAGCAAGAGGAGGAGGGGACTTGGTGGACATCTTAACATCCCTTAACATATACTATAAGGTCTTATATCATAAGCTAGTACATGGAACATATGTCATCACTTTCAGGCTATAAAAAACACATTTTGATGACTGACTGTAAACATAATCTTCAAATTATTTCAGATACTTTGAACTGAAAAGTAAAGTAAAATAAAATAAAATAAAAGTAATTATCTCTTAGAGTCATAGGGCTGCCAACATGAGCCTAAATATTCCCAATACCAAGTGTTAGATAGGGTGGACACGATCAGTCTGCTCTAGCAGAAGCTAGCCATAAGCATTACAGGTGCAAACTGAATTACTTCTGTGGTGGGTTGACCTTGCCCTAGGGGCCAAGAGTTTTTCCCATGAGACCGACAAATTTTGCAAGGAAAGGTGGTCAATATATCTTCCAGGACAAAGTTATTAATCGTCAATATTTCACTTATGTTTAAAATTCTGTTTTCTACTGACTTTTATTGCCAGTTGTCAATATCTCTTTCTAATAAGTATTAGCAATACTGCAATAAGCATCAACAACCTATGTATCAGTAATCTTTTTTAGTATATGTTTGTCTGCAGCCAGCCATCCTAAAAAGGTTTTAACACTGCCTCTCATTCTCCCTTGCCTTTTCACTACTTTTCCTTATTTCCTCATTACAGGGCATAGCATTAGCAATTTCTATCTCCCCTTGAATTTAACAGAGCATATCAAAGCTTTTTTTCTTTATGTGACAGATATGATTGCAACTTTTTGCCATGGGGAAGCTGGTTGAAGGCACTAGAATTACAAGCACATAATCAGTTGACATCGAAAGAAAGACCGTTGTAATACTTAGTGCTTTGATCCATGGATCTCCATTTTTAAAGCTGTGAAGCCTGAAGCACATAAAGGGTAAACATCATGTCTAATGTGGAAGAATGAGAGGAAAAAAAAAGTTTAGATGCTATTATTTCAGTCCTCCAATGTATTATTCACTGAATTGTATTATCTCTTTGTAAAATATTAATATGATCAAAAGCTTTCAATTTTTTCATTTTTATAATTGTAAAGGTATAAGATAATGTAGATAATCATATAATTTAAAAAAATGGACTTGGATTTTCTGTTATTTTACTGTGAAAAAAAAGCGCTTTAATTTATCGACATATTATCATAGTATTGGAGCTTGATCCAATAAGAAACATTTCATTTATGTCAGTGTAATTAGGTCAAGTATTTAGGGGTTCAGATGTTACCACCTGTATCTATTTTAAAATACTCCACGTGTAAATTAATGATGAAGATAAAGTCAGGTTTTTTCTGTATTCTCAGGAAAATATTTTTGTTTCAGTGTTAGTTTATTTGGCTTCTTTATTTGTCCCTAGTGGAATTACTGGAGCAGAGATTAATTTTTTTTAGTAATAATTTGTTTTCTTCCAAAAATTTATGAGAAATGGCAAAGATGAAGCCAAGTTTCCTAAAGACTACAGTTACCGTGATGATTGAGTATCTGTTATTGTCTGGTGTGTGCTCTTACCCATAACATCTTCTTTCAATGTATTTTAGCTATAATGTTCAGGCCATTGCGGAAATTAGTGGTGGGAATGAAAAGAGATGAAGCAGAAATGTGAATATTTGAAGCCTGATTCAAAACATCTACCTTCCTTCCATGTTTCAAACTGAAAAGAAATCCATTATCACTGAGATCTCATTCTCCTAACTAAACACATATATATATATATTTATAGATGTATTTGAAATCTGTAAAAGATTCAAAATTGATTGTTACAGGATGTCCATAAACATTCATTATATAGGTCTTGTTTTCCCACAATTTAGTACTTTAGTTACTCTCCCTTCTACCCTAAATGCTACATTTAATCATAAAATCATAGAATAGTTTGGATTGGAAGGGCCTTGCTATGAGCAGGGGCATTTTCAACTAGATCAGGTTGCTCAGAGCCCTGTCCAGCCTGATGAATCTTTCCAGGGGTGGGGCCTCTACTACCACTCTGGGAAACCAGTTCTAGTGTTTCATCACCCTCATCATAAAAAATTTCTTCCTTATATCTACTCTAAATCTACCCACAGTTTAAAACCATTTCCCCTTGTCCTGTTGCCTGAGGCCCTACTAAAAAGTCTATCCCCATCTTTCTTATAAGCCCCCTTTAGGTACTGAAAGGCTGCTATAAGGTGTCCCTGGAGCCTTCCCTTCTCCAGGCTGAACAACCCCAACTCTCCCAGCCTTTCCTCATAGGAGAGGTGTTCCATTCCTCTGATGATTTTTGTGTTCCTCCTCTGGACTCACTCCAACATGTCTTGCCTGTGCTGAGGACTCCAGAGCTGAAGGCAGTACTGCAGGTGGGATCTCACCAGAGCAGAGGGGGAGAATCACCTCCCTCAACCTGCTGGTCATGCTTCTTTTGATGCAGCCCAGGATACGGTTGGCTTTCTGGGCTGCGAACGCACATTGCCAGGTCATGTCCAGCTTTTCATCCACCAGTAGCCCCAAGTCTTTCTCCACAGGGCTGCTCTCAATCCCTTCATTCCCCAGCCTGTACTGACACCAAGGATTGCCCTTACCCAAGTGCAGGACCTTGCATTTGACCTTGTTGAACCTCAGGAGGTTCACATGGCCTGCTTCTCAAGTTTGACCAGGTCCCTCTGGATGACAATAATAATAATAATGAATTATATCAATGTTGTAATTATAATTATGACTGTTTGAGCCCTCATACCCCCTGTCCAGTTTGGCTGAATTGGTCAAATAATTCAAATACTTATGAGAAAAACACAAAGACTCATACACTGGGATTCATATGATCTAATGCAGATATTTACACACCAGTAGTGACTCTAAGATGCTGTGTAACTGTTTTAGTCAATGAGGACAAATACATTGGGCAAATACTGTAGAATGCATTTCCTAAACAATTGTCTTCAGTATGTCCAATGAAATCCATTACAAGACTTTCAATAATCTTATTATGGTAACATTTTGCCCAGTGTGCATATTCCAGTAATCTAGCACCTGAATAATCTTCTCAAATAATTATTTTTTTTGTTTGTCCATTTTGTCCTTTAAGGCATTATTCGGCCTTAGAATGCATGTGTGCACCGAAGCAATCTTACAATGTAAAGCTAACATTTACAAAGATAAAAACCTGGCTACTTCAATTGAATAATGATTCTTTTGTGTATATATATGTGTGTCTGAGTAGGTAAGAGACAATGTCTTATACTCAAATGCAAATTTATTTTATTTATTAATTGACATTTCATGAGTAATTATTACCTTAAATATTACTTATTCTGTACATCAGCTATGTTGATATTAGTGAAATATCACACGTTGTTAGCCACTTAGAATGACATGTCATCTAGCCGTTAATAATCCTTCTGTCTCAGGTAGGTTTCTAGACACTACTGTCAACCAACAGAATTGGGCAGACAGATTCACCTCACTTGTGTAAATGGCTATCTCACAATGAAAAGGAAGCATGCTATGAAGAACTTTCATCTAATGCCCATAGAAGTTTTGATATATACAAACTATTTCAGTATATACAAATGAAATTTATCTCTAAAAACTAATCCTTCTGTCTCAGGTAGGTTTCTAGACACTACTGTCAACCAACAGAATTGGGCAGACAGATTCACCTCACTTGTGTAAATGGCTATCTCACAATGAAAAGGAAGCATGCTATGAAGAACTTTCATCTAATGCCCATAGAAGTTTTGATATATACAAACTATTTCAGTATATACAAATGAAATCTATCTCTAAAAACTATTATTTCCAGTCTTTCCATGACCAAAAAATTTCATCTTGCACTCAGAGTTATCATGTTTCGTATCTTGCAGTGTAGTGGGACCTAGTCCACAATTGTTGAAATAGCCACTTGGTTGTCTGATCACTTAGAAGAAAAAAAGACACAATACAATAGAAATTATTAAAACCTTGATTTTTCCCCCCCTTAATCTACAAAACTTTTAATCAAAATGTAAAAAGTAGATTTTAGTGAGTCAAATCTGAACTGCTTGATACTTTAAAAAGTCAAGAATAAGAATTTTCCCTCAAATCAAAATCCTACCAGCTCCACCGGTAGGACGGCTACCAGTAAGATAGCTCATAAAATGGAGTGTTATTCGATTGCTGTATAAAAAGGATGCTGACTTCTAGACTATCTTCAATTTTCAAATTATTATACAGAATAGCCCCAAATAGACTAAATTATAGGAACCTAATTGTAGTGATAAAGGCAGGAATAAATGAAGCAAGATTTGTTTCTGAATTAAAATTTTATACTCAGTTTGACAAGCAGAGATGAAAACAATCATTCTTTGACACAGTCACTTCAACACCCCTAAACAAAAAGGGGTTTGCAAATAACAGCTTCAAGAAAAATAACCTTATTATCAAGGGTGACCTAATTTTGCATACTTAAATTTTTCTCAGCTACCAGAATAATTTGTAATTAGAATGTGTTTGTATGTGGGTTATCTTTCTTTTCCCTGCTGAAAAGATACAAGACTCATACTAATTACATTCAAAGAGGGAATATGTGTTTGTTTTTCTTGGATATAATTTTAGAATAAACTATTGATTGCAAATATCTTATTCCAATAGCAAGTCATCACAGCTTCAGGATATCAAGACAAAATTTTCCTTTCTAATTGCTTGATTTGTAAAATATGCTGTGCACAACAAGGAGGCTAACAAATACAGATGTACTCTGACAGCCAAAGGGGAAATATCTACATAACAAGTTAGCCCAGGAGATGCTTATGTTAGCATAGAAAAGCAATCATTAATGTACAGTATAATTCTTCATCACTCTGTTCCCTGTTAGTGTTTTTGCTTTCATCTTCTAAAATCCTGTGTACTACTAGCGTTGGCATGCACCATTTATAGAACATATGATATTTCAGATACTTAATGGATCATCTGAATAAGAGACATGAGGGGGTTGATGTATGCTTTTAGAAGCAGATTCTTACATCAGGGATTTACTCGCCACAATGTGGAGACACATCTGGAGCAGCATATGTAGATGTAGCAGTCAGCTTTAATCTCTCTAGCTGAGTTACAACTGAGGACAGGGCAACTGTTCAATAAAGTGCCTCAGAGGCTCATGTCCTACTGCAAACAGTAAGCCAAACTCAAGAGAACCACGGAGGACAACTCCATTCAGTCAGCATAGTCAGTTGGTGCAACTCAGATGCCTAACATTTCAGGCACAAACATATCTCAGTAGGTCATGAGAATATGCAATGAAGAGATCATGATTTGTTCAGCTGACCATGAGAATGCTCATAACCCATCTTCCTTTGTCTAGGATCTTCAAAACTCCTCTGAAGATTCTGCTTTTATAGCGTGTTTAGACCATATATATGTATGTATGTAAGGAAAATGTAAAAAATTTGAAGGAAAAAAGAAATATAAAGTAACTGCAGAGTAGTGGTAGAATACTTCAGCTAAGATAATGCAGTACTAATGATTCCTTCCCTCTCCCTTTCCTTCTCCTTCTCACTCTCCCTCTCTCCTCCCTCCTCCCCATCCCCTTCCGCCTCACCCCCTACTTGTCTTTTTTTTCTTCCCCCTCTCCCTTGAATTATAAAAGGAAAAGTACATTTGAGCAAGTACTCAAATGTACTCCCTTCCAGGAGAATTATTTACTCCCCCTAAAATGCCTTGTATGTCTTCACCTATGGATCCCCTACCATACTGGGTTTTCCTGATACCTTCTATACACCCTATCTCATTTCTACCCTGCTCCTCCAGGTACCTCTGTTGTATACCTTTGTTAGTAAATGTTTCAGCCTTGACTGGTTTCAGTAATTTATCATCACTTTGAGTCTTTTGCTTCTTTCAGTCCCAGTTCTGAAGCTAACCCCTAAAGCTTCATTCAGGCCATATAAATTAATCACTTATTTGGGGAACATCAGTCAGAAGTTTAAGCATCCTGGGATCTCTCCATAATGAAAAGGAAAAATGTACATCTAACCTACATGAGATGTGAATCACCTTCTGTTTTTCTGATGCCTCTGCAGTGAGAGAAATGTGGCAACACTTTTATCTCAATGAACTGAGATTAATGTTTTAATTTGCATGGGAAGATCAAGGTGATTTGTACATTTTATCTGGCTATTTGATTTAGCAAATTAACAGAATTGAACTTAGGATATTAAAGATTGATTCTTATTTTGCTTTATACAAATAACCTTTGAAATCTGAAAGTAATGAAGACAGAATACACCCAGTGATCAACATGTAATTAAGATGATTGTTTACTCTAATAGTAGAGAATTATTTCAATGGCAGAAGTGATTATGTGCATTTAGCTAATTTTTTCTGTTCTATGAGTTTATTAAACACTAATAAAACCCCCCTCAATGTCAGTATAATTGTCTTTGTACTATTCTACCTGATTTTTCCTCACAGAAGACCTGATCCAATGACAATTAAGTTTAATAGAAATGTTCCTTTGACTTCAAAGGACTGGCTCAAAAAGAGAGCAAAAAGCCAGTTGAAAATTCCATGAACAAAAGCACATTACCTTCTCAACATGACTAGAATGAATAACGTGTCACAAGAGGGATCATGAATAACTTATGGTTCACTGGAAGCAAGAAGAGTAGACTTTGAACTCTAGTAATTGCATTTTGTATAAGTCTGCACTTAGCAGCTATTAAACTTGCAATTGCTGATTTACCTTTTAGGTGTTATTTGATGTGTGAAGATTCACCATTCTTCAAATAACAGAAAAAAAGCTAAAAAGAAATATTGCATTAGACTAGAATAGTTAAGGCATGCACATTTCTATAATGCATATAGTGAAGTATATATGTAGAAAAGCAGTAGTGTGAAATAAGTTGTTGTAACTGAATGGAGGGAAAAAAGTGCAAAACTCACTTATATATTTCCCAGAACATCTTCAAAAGCATAGAGGGCTAGAAATACTTATTGTTCATTGTACACTCCTTTTCAGTTTTCCATTAGAGAAAAATAAGAAAAAAATATCCTTCTGCCTATAAAGAGAAATAAATCAGGAAATGAAAGCATGGAGCATCATATGCAAATATCACAGATATCTACTTTGAATGACAGACTTTAGTATTACAACATCAAACTTGATATTTAGATTTACTCCATATTTTTATCTCAATACTATTAAAATAAATCATAAAGTTCTTCCCTCAGTTCTATAAAAACATTTAGCAAAATAATATCATAATGATATTCACATAGACTTAGACTGTTCTAGAATGTGAGACTGATAAAATGAGATAAATAGTTCTAAAAAATGAAAATTACTTTTGCTATAACAGTACCTATGTGACTGTTTCCTTTAAAAACATTTTACATGGTTTTTAGGAGGGGAAAAAAAAAAGTAAGCAGTATCCTCCATGCAAGTCAAGTTCTTTTTTCTTCTGTAAAATCTTCTTACCCATATTTATAAGAAAAACAAACAAACCAAGGAAACTTTGTGCTCAGGGACAGAGAGGGTGGCAGGAGAGAAAGGACAGAGAAAAAAAGAGAAAAAGAGAAAGAAGTGGAAGGGGAGGTGGAAGGAAAATAAAAATATATCTAAATTGACAGGCTTCCCTCAGGCCCATAAGGGGAGTACTACTTCACTTCGGAGACGTTCTTACTGGAAATTTTTAACACTGAAAAATCTTCATCATAGATGTGTCTGCTTAGTTACCTCGTAGCTCTGGATCCCCATCAGGACTGTAAGGAAGTAACTTTCAGCTTGGAAAAGAGTCTGTTTGGATCTTGGCATACAAATAAGCACATGATGCTTCTTATGTGTGCATACCTGGGACAGCTGGTTTTTCTCTGCTATGTGTGATATTTTATGCACAATGTGAATCTTTACATCATATGCAGCTTTATGCTGTGTGTAAAATGTCCACTGGTATCACAGCTAAGAGCTCTATATATGAAATGAATGAAGAATATCCAGCTAAGCACCTGAAAGTTATAGCAACATTTTTACTGCTAACCTCTAGACACACAGTTACAGTAAACACTCTCTTGAAGTAGTTATCAAAATCTGTTGAAGCCTTTTTCACTCTATGTCAGTGTACATATATTTGTCATTTTTTCCCACCTTATTTCATGCCTACTTTATAACCTCTCCCCTCCTTTTTGGTGTGAAATTGAAATAATTTGAGTGTCTTATTGAAATGAATGAAAAAATATATAGCAATTTTATTAGTATATTCACAGTCAGCCAGAAAAATCCATTATTGTGACAGTCTTTTGAAGTTTTAGGTAAATATAGCTTTGAAGTAACAATGCTTGCAGGTGTCTGCCTTTCATACAAACCTCAAAAACTAAGAATGTGTTGCCTAGGTACCTCTGTCTCATAACAACTCTTATGATGAGCTGGACACAGCCTAGAGCAAGCTACTAGAAACACGGGAAAAAACATCCACTACATACAAAGTCTGTTTTACTTGGTCAGCGGAAAAGCCATTTTCATTCAGTATCCTATCTTCAACAGTTGTAAAAATTGATGCCTAGGGACAAGAATAAACTTCAATAGCAAGACCTGAATTTTGTTTTATTTAGTGGATTTTGGAGCCCTCAATGTATTTCTCTTCTATGATCTGTCCCAGCTTCACCCTGACTAAACCTCAGCAGTCACAACATGACAAAGAGACCCACAGCTTATCTTTACATGTTATTTGAGGTATCATTTAATTCTTCTGGCTTTTAACCTGCTTCCTATTTCTTTCAACTGGTGTTTTTTAATACTTACACTTGAAAATATAGCAAAAAAAAATCAACTTTTATGATGATAATGATTTTTATAGACTTCAATTATTTTTCCCCTACTTTCCCTCCTTACCAAATTAGCTTACTTAGTCACTCCTTAAGTGGAATGACTTATTTCCTTTTTCTGTGTCTTTTAAAGTTCTACTAAGTCTTTCCCGAGCTAAACATACTAAAACAGCACTCAGTATTTGGTATCTAGTCAAATTTAGATAATAAAGAAGATATGATTGTATTGGTGGAATCATGGTATTTTTCAATTCTAAGATCCACAAGGATACCACAATCATCTTCTGAATACAAGATAGATAAAGACCTATGCAGACCTTCAACGAAAAGAAATCAAGGATGAAAGGGATCCATGACATACTCCATGAAAGCATGCTGCCCAGATTCATCTGTTGGAGTATTTTGATCCACTTAGGATAAAATTAGTAAGGCCATATACCCGTTCCTTCTAAGTGAATATACTGTGTATAGCCCTGTAGCCTAGCAAATATGGTGCTGCTATTGCTTATAACAGACTGTGTGCTAAGGTAACCACAAAGGCCTCAAGATTTACAGGTTCTATCTGAGCTTGACCTGCCAGGAGCTTCATTAGGCTTCTTTACCTGTAACAGCAGTTATCTAACAACCAGGTGACTATTACCTACCTGTTCTAGCTTTTGCTTAGCTTTGTACAATTGAGTGGTGTAACAATGTTTTTTTATACACACATATATATATAAATATTTGTATTTGTACCTAACAGTTAGTAGTAACAATTGGTTATTCAGAGTGGCATGAACTATCTAGGTTCTTAGAGTAAAATACAACATAGGGTAGTACAAGCATGGGATGATAGCAGAAGCTGTGAAAATATGAGCAGAGGACTCTACTGGGGGCTCCAAGGATATAAACGTTTCATCAGTGTTTGGTTACTGATCCTTGAAGGAGTTCAGTCGTGAGAGCTATGACTCTCAAGACTTTTAGGGCTAATAGTTTTATGGCTAACAAAGAAAACAAAGAATAAATATCTGAGTGACTGTAAAACAAACCATATAGAGTAAGCTTGGATGTAATGTGGAATTGTGGCAACTGCATGAAAATAACCTTAAGTGAATCCTAGAATAAAGAGGAAGAAATCATCTGTCCCCACCACAATGTTCCTCCCAGTAAAGCAATAGGAATGCTGATGATTCCCTGACCTGAAGCCAATGATTTTGGGGCCTGGAGGGCAGGCGTCACTACTTCAAGGTTGGTGTATATATCATGTTAAATGTATGAAATTTGAACTATAAACATCAGTGTCAATGTAACTGAACTTATAATAACACATCATTAGACTGTTAAGACTTTAGTTAGACTAAAAATAATTCTTAGCTTTCCATAGAAGTTGTGTTCCTTTGAACCACATAAAATGCATTGTTGTAGTGTAACAAACTAACGGAGAATTTGTTGCTGTGTAACTGTAACAAATTGGTGATGTGCTAGAGATGGACACTAACTGTAACAACTGTGATCTGAACAAAAAGCTGCTTTTTCAGAGGTAGCTGAACCTCAGCATGTAAAGAGGTTTTTCCTACTCAAAAATCATTAGGAGACAAAGTCATCCTTCTTTACAGATGGAGTAGTGAAAGGAGCTGATGATTTAACTGGACACAGTTTAGTACCTCTCACACACAAAGAGTGCTGAGGGAACTTTCAGAATAAAATGTAGATCAGCTGTGGAAAGATTAGGTAGTTGCTAAGCAGAGTTAAATACAATGTAGTTCTGGATTTCAGCACCTAACCTCTGCTGATGTCCTGGTTTAGATGCTTCAGGTGATACTGAGAAGTCTGATGAGACCCTAGCAAACATTAGATGCCCAAGTCTCAGAAAGAAATTAAGAACATATGCCTCTTTGCTATAGCTCTTAATCCAAATTTCAGTTAGAGCCTATATTTTGTCCCTGAATGTCTCAGGTAAGGATAGCTGGGATTTCTCAGAAAAATCCCAGTCCGAGCATGCAGACACCTTTTTCCCGCTGAATCATCACTGTGATTCAGACGATGCAGAGAGGTGCCTGGATTCTGTCAAAAGAATTACAACAAATTCTTAGACTCAGTCTAAGACCCTTCTTAGACCCTTTTTTTCTCTATAAGAGCTAATGTAAGCTGCCCTATGCCAGAGTTAGCTGCCTGTGCACCAGGGCTGCAAGGCCCAGCTTTCATTCAGCTGTGCTGCATAACTGGGGCTCACGCTGCTGAGAGAGAGAGGTAGGTAGTGTTCGTGGAGATGAGGAAGTCACAGGAACAGGTGATGGTGGGACCAGTGACACAAGACCCTTAGCAGCTCAGGTATTCATGAGGAAAACGTCAGAAAGAAAGGTAGCACAAAAGCCTAAAAGACCAAAGTCGAGGAGGCCTGGCAGCGGGGTCAGTCCCATCTGGGACTGGTCAGGGATCAGCAGGTCAGGCTGGGCCATTGGCATCCACAGAGTCACTGAAGTTAGGGTAGATGGTATCTAGGCAATGCCAAGGACCTACTGGATGGAGCCAGAGGGGCCGCCCCATCCCCTCCTGGCTGCCGCCTGCCAGCCAGCAAAGGCACCTCGCTGGGGTGGTAAGCACACCAGTCCTCAGCCGTACAGCTTGCAAAATTATTGCTGTCTTTTGTGTGTGGTAGCCAATGAATGACTGCCTTGTACTTGTAAATTGTGTATATCCTACTTGCTTGCACATCTCTGTGCTTGGCTAAGAATGCCCAATTTAATTGACCCAAAAGAAGGGCAGTCATACTGTCCAAAAAGTGGTTATGTATGATACAATGTAACTGTGTGGTGTAAATCTACATCTGAACTAGTGACTCTCAAGTTCTTTTAGATTCAGCAGAGAATAATAGACACTTCATGTCACAGAAAATCACAGAATCACAGGATGGTTGAGGTTGGAAGACACCTCTGGAAATCATCCAGTCCAACCATCCTGCTGAAGCAGGGTCAGCTAGAGCAGGTCACTCTGGACCATGTCCAGTCAGTTTTTAAATATCTCCAAGGAAAGAGACTGAGTAGCATCTCTGGGAAACCTGTTCCTGTGTTTGACCAGCCTCACAGTCAGGTTTTTCTTGCATGCAGGCAGAATTTCTTGTTTCAGTTTGTGCCCGTTACGTCTTGTCCTGTCATGTGGCACCACTGAGAAAAGTCTGGTTCTGTCTTCTTTATCCCTTCCCATCCTCTCCTACCTCCTCTCAGCTATTTATACACATGGATAACATTCGACCTGAGCTTTCTCTTCTCCAGGCTGAACAGTCCCAGCTCACTTAGCATCTCCCTATATGTTAGATGTTCCAACACTTTAATTATATTCAGGGCCTTTCCCTGGACTTCTCCCTATATGCCCATGTCTCTCTCGTACTGGGGAGCTGAAAACTGGAAATGGCACTCTTGATGTGGTCTTTCTGGTGCTGGCTAATTTAAAAATCACTTGCAGAATGAGACAAACTCTGCTGTAGAGGTGCTTGTTTCTTCATGCTGCTTATAAAGAAGACTTGATTCACAAGCAGCCTGATTGATAGATATCTGAATCCTATGCACTTTCACTTCATTTTACTCATCCCTAAATACCATCTGCAGCAGTTTCCATTTAAAACAAGGGAGATCATGCTGTCACCCACTTTTTCAGTAACGAGATGGTAGCTAAAGCATTTCCCAGAAGTTTGACATAACTGCTAAGATACTAAACAAATAATAAAAAAGAATGGCAAAGGTAAGGAAGGATCAGAAAGGAATGATATTTATGATCTTGAAAATGGAAGACTCTGCCACTAGGAAATCAGTAGTATTTCTGCAGGAAAAGGGAAAAAAACCAAACCAAAACAAAACAAAAACAAACAAACAAACAAAAAAACCCACCACAAAACCAAAAACTAAGCAAAATCCAGCATGTAAAAACTTGAAACTGTGGCCTCATGACTATGTAATTTGGAAGAGACGTTTTGCTGCTACAGTATTCTCAATGGTCTTTCTGATTTTCTCCAATGACCATCTAGTGTATAATGCATTAGCAGTCATGTAAATAGTATCCCAAGCTTATGACTGCTGCGCTAATAGTGAAACTGTAGGGTTAAGCTTTTGTTGCTTGTTTTTCTCTTATTCCTGTAAATCTCATATTGGCAGCACTGAGAGCTGCCTCAAAGCAAATGGCAAACATTTCCCCTCTTAATGGTTTTTGCAATTTCCTAGAAAATGGGCTGCATGAATCTGAATCCCTTCAGAGCAACATGAAAGCTGAAGCCAGTTATCTCATTTTCTGGATGAATGCTTCAGCCTCAAACTTGTACGCAAAAGTCAATTGATGCTATCTGTGTCTTAAAAAGTGAGCCATCCTCATTTAAACATCACCTTTAAGAAGCAGACTACATATTTTAAATCCCGTTGGACAGATATGCTTGGTGTACAGCTAAATTCAGGAGCTCTGTACTCAAGAAAAATGAGGACATTCTTAGTATGTTTAGGTTTTCTGTCAGCTGTAAGTTAGCTATACAGTGTAAGATTGCCTACTTAATAAATCATAACGGAAATTCATTTCCAAGACACTGAAATATAACTACAGAACCTCAGAGCATTACCCACTTCTTGGATTTGAACGTAAGTCCCAGCTACGTTTTAACTTCATGTCGGATTTAGATGGAGTGGAAATCAGTTTGTCCTACCGCTAGTGTTCTGGGAAATCTGGATGGGTGACACAAAAGGCAACATCCTGTACTGAAGCTGTAGCCCAGTCCGGATGACTGTGGGACCAGGCTCTGCGAGTATCATGGTATGCATCTAACCTACATTTTGTCAATGGCCCAGCTCATTCTCTTGACAATCTAGGCAGATAATAAAATACCTTAGGGAATCACTTCAACACATATCAAAACCAATTCCAGCTGTAAAAAGGTTATCAATAATGTCTTCAAACTTTCTTATTGTCTTAGAGAACGCTGATGCTCCTTTGCATCATTTCTATTTTTCCATCTTACGTTTTTCACTATTTGGTTGTACAAATAGAATACTGTGCACAATTTTCTTTCTGAGGTTATACTAAATTTTGAAATAAGATTCCTTATTCATACATCTGTAAATACTTAAATGTGTGTTTGTTTTAATAGACAGAAGTTAATATATTGTACAAGCCTATCCTATAAATATTGAGTTTGGGAAATTATTTCTCACTACAATTTGATATTATAGTCCTTACTGCAAAAAGATTAAGACTTACAGTCATAAACATTTAATTTATCCCAATGAATTTAAGTTAAGCTCATGGGTAAGCCTGTGAAAGAATGAAACTACCCAGAAATTATGCCCACATTTTTAATGTGATTGTCTGCAAAATACTGTTGCATGAACTGAATTTCTTCCGTTTTTGTTATTTAATTTTAAGGGAAATAATTTTGAAAGAAGTATTCCAGCAATACTTTCAATTCTTCCTTTATTAGCTTGCTATTAACAGTGTTGAGATAGAGCTGATGTCTATAATTCAAATCAAGGACGCAGTACTGAAGATTTTTTTTTTTGCAATGATGCAAGGTGAAAATCAACAGCATGGATATTTGACATTTTTTATGCCCATAATCTCCATTGTCATCCCTTTTCCTTCCCTTCCCACCTTCAGAATGTATCAAAAATACAAATTTTTGTTTGGAGATACACAGAGAAATTTTCAATTCCAAATTTTATATTTGTGTTATTATTATTCAGCAACAGAAAAACCAAAGTTCGTCACTGCCTTTAGATATTGTACATGACTTGGGGAGTTGGAAATAACACCTGTGCTTATGTCCTTTGCCAATCAAGAAGCAGGTTCATGCAAATCCCTTGAACCATGAACACAATTGCATTTGTCTTCTGTGAAGTAGACAGATAGGAAACACATTATCAGATTCATTGCTTTGAGACCACTTTCCCCTCACCTTCAGTGATAAATTAAAAGCCTTGGATAAGTACAGTGATAATTTCCAGCATATTTTGAGTGCACTAATGGAACTTAATTCACTGGTTTTTGTAAAAACAACTGAAGTTTTGAGAGTCATGGAAGGAAGAGAGAATTGCCCTGTTAAAAGGCTCTAAGAGGTTAAAAAGGTGGTCAGATTAGAAAGAATGGTTTGGTCTCAGATCGGAAAGTAACAGTTTAACACTGCAGAAGATTTATATTTGACAGAATTAGGTGGACCATTATTTCAACTCATCTGTGTATGGGACTCCAGTATTATACGCTGACACAGTATAGGATTGAATATGATTGAAAGTATTATGCTTTGCATGTCTATTTATTTTTATTTTGTCTTGTAAATGAAGAACAAATGTTATTTTCACTATTTTACTGTTATATCTGGAAGGTGTTATTATAGAGAATATTTGTGAAAATGTTACACCAGTAATGTAACCAGCTCTCATAGCTGGAGGCTGTAAATGACTTATCTAATTTTCCCTGGTTACCTAACTTGACACTTAGGCTGAACTATAAGTATTTTTAGATGCTTGTTTTGTATTTAATATTAGTAAACAGTTCCATGATTTAGCACATGGAAATATACTATTTCTAGGAATGAAACACCATTACTCTCCTGTATTTTTACAGTGCTCTCCAAAATACGTTAATTTGAAGCAGAAGAAAATCTGTAAATAAAACTGAAAATACAGAAGACAGAAATTTGAAGAAATGTAATCAGCTTCCAGTTGATTTTAGAGCTAAACTACATAGAATTCAATACATATAACCACTTCAAATCTTATCTGAGGTTTTGTTGTTTGGATTTTTTAAAGTACATTCAAAGCTAGATAGTTTTGGACTCTTCTCAGCACGACTCAAACGAAACATATTCCTAGAAAACAAGGTAGGTTTCCATTGTTTTGATGGTTTATGGGTCAATAAAGCATGAGGATACTTGTTTAACTGGAAGTCAGTGGATGGCCATGATTGATCCAATTACTGAACAAGATAAATCTGTTCATGAAAAACAATGAATTTAGCTACTTTACAGGTTCTACTTCTAGACTAATACCTTTGCTCTCTACATTTGAAAAAGCTCCCTAGCTTATTTCTTTTCTTCCTGGGGGGTGGGTTACATAAATTAACATATAATTAACTTCTAAATTACTTTCACCTAACTAGGAAACTTTATTCAGATTAAGTACCAAAGGTCTGTTAAAAGTCAACTGAGAGAACTGTACTATCCACAGGCAGCAAGCCATCCTGTTTAGGATCATACTAAGGACCACTCAACATTTTTCTTAAATTCTGTGAAAGAATCCTTTCAGGAATACTTAAGAAAAGCAGATGAATTAAATATGGATGAACTGCTAAGAAAAAATGGTAGAAATATTATGTGGAAAAGTAAGATATTAGACCATCTGGTCCATTTCTATCTGATGTCATTAGATAATCCTAGAGACAAAAAAAGGTCTAGCTATTTTGTTAGGATCATTAGCTTGTGATATAAAACTAATAACAATAAGGTTAATTTTGTCAGGACTTTGATCTTTTACTAAAAGCACTTTATTTAGATGGCTTTTATGAAGTCGTAAAAAAACATTTAATATTCAGTCTCAAATCCATTTAGTTAAATGTTATATGAACTTAGTTGATATATTCACTCATATCTAAAAATAATTAAAAAAAACAAACCTTGGGATATTATGAATCTTAGACATTTTTGGCATATCGTATGCTTCAGTAATGAATAATTACAGCATGTCATCATATATTTAGTAATCAAAAGCAGGAACTTATGTAAGATTTATGAGTTAGGAACACTCTAATTTAAATATTATTAGATGCTGGTGGCATAGATGAAGCACATTTTTCTATCCATTTGAGACTTGACATCAAAACAGTCTAATGATCTTTGACCTTTATCCTGTGGTGGTTGGCTATGCAGACAAAATGCTAAGTTTTACTTTAAAAGGGAAGGTGCCATCTGCAATGCTTTATAGAATTCTAGGCAACTTAGCCTTACATTTTCATTACTTACAAAGAATAAGACTTTTTCACTCTCTGTTAACCTGTTCTCCATGGAAGAGAATTTACTGATGCAGAAGTCAAGAGGAAAAAGGATAAATGAAGCAAAAAAGGAATTAATTGGTATGTAGATAATGAACCAAGGCCCAATAATGCATTTCTTAGATAAGGGCACTAAGACAAACTGTGTCTGATAGAAGAAACCCATAATGAAAATATTGAATAAAAGTCTTATTCATTTATAAAGATTTATTTTAACCTTATAAAAAAGAAGCCTATTTAATTCAGCTTCATTAAGTCTTAATTAAAATTCAGTTTGAATGTCTTTCTGCTTTATCAGCATGCAATTTGGCATGTATGTCTTAATAATTCTCCTGAATCTATTTTGAGATGACTGTAGATCAAATATCAAAGGTAAAAGTTTAAGGTGTTCTTTGACATATTCTATTTCTTGATTTCTTGCTTATTGCTCACTGGACATGTCATCAACATTAGAGTTTCTCTTTAAGCTATCTTGATGCTAAATAAAAAAGTATAAGTGTCTTTGAGTATCATTCAGCTGACCAGTTTTAGACATCTACATTAAGATGGAAAGAACTGCTCCTTAGAAGTCTTTTTTTGTCCTTATAATGATTAATTCCTTTGTACTTAAAAGTAGTCAAATACAATTAAAACTCAGATATTAAGGGTAAAATTAATTAATTCTTATTGATTAATTTCCTTGTTTATTTTAAAAATAATTGTCTTTTATCTTAGAACAGTCTTTTAATGTCAAATAAATATAGTTTAAAACAAAAACAAAAAGAGGGAGCTATACTAATGGAAGGAGAAGTTGAGAGAGTTAGAGGGATATGCAGACTGTGGTGAGATTGAAAAAATTGTTGAAATCAAAAGAAGTGTTCTTAAGAGGTTACTAAAAGGGGCTTTGACTCTCAAAAGGTAGTAAAAGTAATCCACAAAGGACTTTACCCGAATTTCTATGCCCACCTCTTTGTGCTCTTAATTCCTTAAAGTCCTGTTCACCTGTTGCCCAAGCAAAGAACCTTAATTCTCTACTTAATTCTCACCTTAATTCTCTACTTTTCTTGTCACAGAAATTTTTGCCAATTACACACTGCTTACCAACTTTACTGTTGGTTTATGACTGAGCCAGTCATTCTAGACTCCTTTATAAATGATGGAAAGAGTATGTACTTCCAGAATTTAAATCTCATATCCTAAAATTAGCAAGTAAAGTAGATCAGCGGAATCTGGAACATGATTATTAACTAATTAAGAAGTCTACAGTAAGATTAAATATTTTCCCTGAATATTTATTTGTTTCTTTTTAACTGGTTTTACAAGGGATGTAGCATGAATAATTCTGACATAAGTATTAAAATAGTTGATTCTTAAAGTTAGATGAGAAACTTCATCTGTATACTTAAATGTCTGCTTTTGGAGATGCCCATAGGTATCCAAGTCTTGACAGTACTGGACTCTACTTTGCAGTTGAACTGCCATCATCTTTCTGTCTATCCCCAGATCTAACACAGAGCTGTCCTTTCCTTCTGACTGGGTTCCTATAACATACTGCCAGAGAAGGAAAAAATCAATGACAAAGAGGATTGTGCTGTATCAATGAATTCACTCTACAAGCAGTGAAGAAATATAAAAATGTACTTTCCATTCGGCTGCCTTTGATGAGATATCAAAGAAATATTTGTAGAGATTCTGTAGGTCAAATGATGCAAATAACAAAAATGATGACAAGTCCTTTTGCTGGCAGTGCATGTAAATATGATTAGTTAATTCAAATTTATATAGCACATATCATTGCATGAATAACATTGCATGAACACTTGAGAATCTTATTGCTGAGATGCTAGTACAGTTGAACCTGATAGACCTTTACCTGTCTTGTCTCTCTGGCTGCTAGCACATTAGAGCTGGTCAATTTTAAAAATCCTTGAAACACTGTGTCTTCTCTTTATACCTTCACCACACCTTTTGAACATATTCTTTCAGATATTTAGGCAAATTAGACCTTGTTTTCTGGGGCCAGTACTAGTCACAAAGGAAAAAGTCTTAGGCAGTCTAAACAGAACCTTTTTTTGCAGAGTATTCTCAGTTAGACATTCAGTTTTTCACTTCATTGAAGAAGCTTTACATCAGTAAAGTTCATTGAGAAAATTCCATAGTCACTGTTCATTTTTTCTTGTTGAAGTTTAAACTCCTAGATCTTCTCTTATGGTCTAAGTAATTTTATTAATAATCTGACTTTAAAATGAAATGTCGAGTTTCTATTTGTGAAGAGGAATATGACAATTTACTACGGCAAACATATAAAAGATGGGAAAAAAAAAGACAGTAAAATATCCATATCATAGACCTTTTAAACACATGCTTATTGCAATTATTTATTTCTGATTTCCAAGTTTGTTTAAAAAACTTACAAGTATTATTTCTTTCCTAGGTTTAGTGCAAGTGCAGTTTATACTGTTACCAGTCATATGGAAACAGAGTCACACCCATGATTCTTAAAGGTTCTTCTTCACCTGCTGGTGTTTCTTTCTGAGAAATGTTTTCTGAATAAGGCCTGAGATAGTTTGAACTATGGAATATAGCCTTGAACATTTGCCTACTTTTATATTTCGGTCTATTTAGCATGACATGTTTTCCTCACACCAAAGGCACTATTTTGCAAAGCCATTCTCTGTTATAGAATAAAATGGAATGGAATAGAATAGAATAGAATAGAATAGTTCCAGCTGGAAGGGACCTCCAATGATCACCTAGTCCCACTGCCTGAACAATTCAAGGATGACCAAAAGTTAAAGCATATGGTTTTGTTCAAATGCCTCTTAAACACTGATGTGCTTGGGGCATCGACCACGTCTGTAGGAAGCCTGTTCCAGTGACTGAACATCCTCTCAGTAAAGAAATGCTTTTTGCATTATAAGGACAAAAAGTGCAGAACAGTGCAGATAGTACAAAACTGGGCTGATATACCAGTGTGCCATTCAGAGACACCTTGAGGAGCTGGAGAAATGGGCTGACAGGAATCTCATGAAGTTTAGAAGAAGGAAATGTAAAGCCCTGCCCCTGGGGAGGAGTAACTCCAGGCACCAGGACAGGCTGCTGGTCAACTGGCTGGAAAGCAGCTTCTCAGAGAAAGAGCTAGGGGACCTGGTGGACAGGAATCTGCCCGTGAGCCATCAGCATGCCCTTGCAGCCAAGAGGACCAACAGCCTACTGGGTTGCATTAGGAAGAGTATTGCAAGCAGGTTGAGGGACATAATCTTTCCTCTCAGTTCAGCACTGGTGAGGCCACATCTGGAGTGCTGGGTCAAGGTCTGGGCTTCCCAGTACAAGAGAAACATGGGCTTACTGGAGCAAGTTCATGGGGATGATGAAATGATTGGAACATCTTTCATATCAGGAGAGGCTGAGAGCTGGCACCGTTTAGCCTGGAGAATAGAAGGCTCAGGAGGGATCTCATCAACATACATAAGAGTCAGGCTCTTTTCAGTGGCCCCCACTGACATTACAGGAGGCAATGGGAACAAACTGAAACACAGGAGGCTCTCTCTCAACATCAGGAAACACTTTTGTACTGTGAGGGTGACTGACCACTGACATAGGTTGCCCAGAGATGTTGTGGAGTCTCCATCCTTGGAGATATTCAAAAGCCATCTGACATGTTCCTGGACGGTTTGCTGTAGCTGATCCAACTTGAGCAGGGAGGGTAGACAACATGACCTCTAGAGGTGGTCTACCAACGCAATCATTCTGTAATTCCATGATTCTGTCACTTCAGTTGAAAGCGTTCTCAATTCCTTTCCTTTGATACTGTTGTGCTTGGCATAAGACAACTCAAGAAACATTAGTCCAAACTGGAAAAGAAAGACTAACATCTTTCACTCTTTTTGAAATCAAATACCTACTTTCATGAAAAAAAAAAAAAAAAAAAAAAAACCAATGAAAATATTGGTTTAGGGAATAACAGTGTCCAATCAAGTACCAATTGATATACTCTTTGAAAAACTTCAGTTTCTGGGAGAAAAACATTAAGCAGAATTCAGCTGACTATATCAGAATAGTCTGCCATGGCTGTAAAAATCAATACTATTACTATTATAGGATGACATCTTTGCATGATTAGTTCTATGTCATTTTAAGCAAAGCTCAAGTATTAAATATGACTGGCCTGGTCTTTTCAAACTTTAAAAGATAGATGAACTAATAACAGAGAAAATAGCTGAAGATGGATTTCCATAAATTTCTGGGCCTTGGGTCCAGAGTGATATAGTGATATACAGTAGAAAACAGCATTTTCCACTGAGTGAGAATGGTGAGCCATGTGTGCCCTCTGAAGCAGGGTCTGACAGTTGGAGGAGAGAGCTGAGGAATGCAAAATATGATAAAGAAGATCTAAAACAATGACATAAGATGAAGAAACTGATTTCCAAGCCACTCTCAGGTGGTTAGAGTCTAGAAACTTTCAAAATCATGTCCCTTAGATGAACTTAGGTCATTATAATCTCATTGTAATGCTGAAAACCATACCTCTAGGAGGAGATTTTAGGTGTAAATTTAGGATCATCTTAGTATAACGAAGTGATTGGGAAACGAGATATGTGCAGATGATTTTTTGTCTATGCGAACACAAGTAACCAATCACTTGCCTTTGGGCAGCTTCTTCTTTGCTTCTATCTTGCATAAAAGGTACTGCACAATTCCAAAGGGTGTGTTAGCTTTGTGGGACTAGGACCTAGCATCCATCTCTGTACAGACATGAAATAAAATACCTCAACTCTGTGTATATATTGACATATTGCACACTGGGTAAATGAACCCCACAGTTGGGACAACAAAAGTAAAATATAAGGTCAGTTGGCTACCCAAGCTGCCTGGCATACCATAACCAGTTCATGAGTAGGTCAAATTAGTGATATTTAATGACTATTGAATATATTTAGTATTAATGTTTCTATGTGCTTTGTATATGATTTTTTTTAAATTCTCAGTTATTGTGTGCTACCTCATTTGAATTTTATCCTTTTTCAAGCTATCATGTAAATAAACTGCACAATTCTATTTTTGACATCACAGTAAAACTGTTTCGCAACATATGCATAATAAGTTCCTTTTATTTTCTTCAAAAAGATGTACCTTTTCTCCCCCAAATTGCTCAGGGCAAGGAAGAGATGTAACAGGGAATGCAGCCTTTGAAAGTCCCACTAGATAGGTCAGAAGTAGGCTGATCTGCAAGAGACAGCAAGGGAGGAACATAAGAAGAAATTGCACTGAAACTCAGAAAATAATGAAAAGCAAGAAGAAAAATGAGAAAATGGTCAACTCTAAGGAGGGCTAAATGTGCCTTTATGTGAACTAAATGGGGGGATAAAAGTGCTCTTTAAAGGCAGTCATAGTAAGGTTAAAATGTATAAAACAACCTCTAAAGAGATTTGAGATTCAATTTGAAATGAGATCTTGTTCCAGTTGACCAGCTAAGTGTACTATGACTGTCAAAGTTATGGAAAGAGAAATTGTCACCTTCCGTTTATAAAAAGGTCTATATTCAGTAATAACATTTGTCGTGTCAAGTTGCTTAATTGATTTTCTATCTTTACAAAGAGGCAATTATAAACCAAGGAAGAATTTTTGTACAGTTCTAATGTAATCTACATTCTTGTGACAGGGAAAACTGTGTGACAATTCATATCAATGACTTCTGTGTCAACACTTAAGGCTGATTCAGAAATATAAAGTCAACAAAGAAATGAGCCATACTTTCAAAAAATTATATTTTGACTCTAAAAATAGCTAATTTTAGGCTTTATTCAAGATCAGATTTACTACAGCTTTTAAAATCATGTGATATTTTATTTGAAATACAGTATATAATAGAGAATAATTTATCTGAATTTAAGAACCTTTATAGGACTAAACCTGCTACATAAATAAATGAGAATCATGAATACAAAACCACACATGTGCTATGTACTGTATACTTCTAGTTGTAGATGAACCGAAACTTAATGGCATATATAACTCTGTTAGAATACTTTACTTTTCTTTTTCTTCTTTTTTTTTTTTTTTTTCAGAAAAACCTGCTTCTCTAGAGAAAAACATCACATAGTAGTGAACTATATTACATTCTTCTTTCATACCAGTTCAGACAGGAGACTACGACAACTGCAATCTGATATAAAACAAGCAATGAAATGCCTGAAATATCCAGGAAAGACACTCTTCTTAACAGTACATTTGAGTAAAATATCTTCCCTTTCCTTCATACTCAGAAAGATAAACTCAGTTTTCCTTTACTTTCTCCTTATATTTGAAACATTCAATATATATGGTAGACCTGTTTTTAAATCATCCAGGGTCTTTGGTCAATCCATGGTTCATTATAAAGGCTACAACTGAAAGACTCTGGAAGTTAGAGGGTTGCATGGGGTTGTTGTCACCCAAGTGCAGGACCCAGCACTTAGCCTTGTTGAATTTCATATAATTGACTTCAGCCCATCGATCCAGTCTGTCAAGATCCCTGTGTAGAGCCTTCCTACCCTCCAGCAGATCAACATTCCTACCCAGCTTGGTGTCGTCTGCAAACTTACTGAGGGTGCACTCAGTCCCCTCATCCAGATCATTGATAAAGATATTAAACAGTACTGGTCCCAATACTGAGCCTTGGGGAACACTGGTGACCGGCCGCCAACTGGTTTTAACTCCATTCACCACCACTCTTTGGGCCTGACCATCCAGCCAGTTTTCTACCCAGCGAAGAGTACGCCCACAGTCAGTTTCGCCAGGAGAATGCTGTGGGAAATGGTGTCAAAGGCTTTACTAAAGTCCAGGTAGATGACAACCACAGTCTTTTCCTCATGTACTAAGCAGGTCACTTTGTCATAGAAGGAGATCATGAGCATGACCTGACTTTGTAAACCCATGCTGACTGGGCCTGATCACCTGGTTGTCCCTTACGTGCCATGTGATGGCACTCAAGATGATCTGCTCCAAAACCTTCCCTGGCACTGAGGTTGACCTGACAGGCCTGTAGTTCCCTGGATCCTCCTTCCAACCCTTCTTGTAGATAGACATCACACTTGCTAACCTCCAGTCAACTGGGACATCCCCGGTTAGCCAGGACTGCTGATAAAGGATTGAAAGTGGCTTGGTGAGCACTTCTGCCAGTTCCTTCAGGACCCTTGAGTAGATCCCATCTGGCCCCATAGGCTTGTGTGTGTCTAAGTGGTGTAGCAGGTTGCTAAATTTATTTACATTCATTTATACATACATTTATTCCCCTTGGCTTTATTCCACTCCCCATCCCTGTCTTCCAGCTCAGGGGGCTGGGCACCCAGAGAGCAACTGCTCTTACTATTAAAGACTGAGGCAAAGAAGGCGTTAAGTACATCAGCCTTTTCCGCATCCTTTCTCACTATGTTTCCTCCTGCATCCAATAAAGGATGGAGATTCTTCTTAGCCCTCCTTTTGTTGTTAATGTATTTATAGAAACATTTTTTACTGTCTTTCACTGCAGTAGCCAGGTTCAGTTCTAGCTGGGCTTTGACCATTCTGATTTTCTCCCTGCATAACCTCATGATATCCTTGTAGTCCTCCTGAGGTGCCTGCCCCTTCTTCCAAAGGTCATAAACTCTGCTTTTTTTTCTGAATTCCAGTCAAAGCTCTCTGTTCAGTCAGGTCAGTCTTCTTCCCCACCGTCTCATCTTTCGGTACATGGGGACGGTCTGCTCCTGCGCCTTTAAGATTTGCTTCTTGGAAAATGTCCAGCCTTCCTGGACTCCTTTCCCCTTCAGGACTGCCTCCCAAGGGATTCTGTCAATCATACTCCTGCACAAGCCAAAGTCTGCCCTCCAGAAGTCCAAGGCAGCAGTTCTGCTGACCCCTCTCCTTACTTCTCCAAAGAGCAATAATTCTATCATTTCATGATTGCTATGCCCAAGACGGCCTCCCACCATCACATCACCCACAAGTCCTTCTCTGTTCACAAACAGCAGGTCCAGTGGGGCACCTTCCCTAGTTGGCTCCCTCACCAGTTGTGTCAGGAAGTTCTCTTCCACACACTCCAGGAACCTCCTAGATTGTTTCCTCTCTGCTGTGGTGTATTTCCAGCAGACATCTGATAAGTTGAAGTCCCCCATGAGAACAAGGGCTAGCAATTGTGAGACTTCTCCCAGCTGCTTATAGAATATTTCATCTACCTCTTCAACCTGGTTGGGTGGTCTATAGCAGACTCCCACCATGATATCTGCCTTGCTGGCATTCCCCCTGATTCTCATCCATAAACACTCAACCCTATCTTCATCATCAAGCTCTAGACAATTGAAACACTCCCTAACATACAAGGCCACCCCACTGCCTTTCCTTCACTGCCTATCCCTTCTGAAGAGTTTAGAGCCATTCACTGCAGCATTCCAGTTGTGTGAGACATTCCACCATGTTTCTGTGATGGCAACTATGTCATAGTTTTCCTGCTGCACAATAGCTTCCAGATCCTCCTGTTGATTGCCCATACTGCATGCATCGGTGTAGATGCACTTCAGCTGGGCTAAAGATCCCTCCACCTTTTTGCAGGGAGAAGCCTTAATTCCTACATGATCATTCTCAGGTGCTTCCATGGCATCTAACCCATCAATAACTTTTGCGCCTTTGCTTCTGCATGGCTCTCCATCCCCTACCTCCACTGAGGCATTGTATCTAACTGGAAGTTTATTTTGTCTGCCACTTATGTGCATTTCTTGTTGTCCATTTGTTGTTCACCTCTTTCAGAGGCACTTTCATAAAACTCTTTAAGCAGACTTCATAAAATTAAAATATTTTAAAGTGGAAAAAAGTCTTGATAAAATGTGTAGGAACTTTATTTTGAGAAGTTATACTATAAAAAATAGCCATTCCCTGTAAAGGACGAGATTTTGATACTACTCTCAAAGTCAAGAGTTGCATTTTAATTTTGGGCTGAATTTTAGTACTAATACGTTAAAATTTTCCACTTTTGGTAATTTAATGATGCAATAATAAAATAAATAATCATAGAAGAATATGGAAGGGCAATTAATTTTTTTAATATTCTGCCTATGCTAAGACCAACACTGTCAGAAATGACTGTAATTAATAAGAAAGACAAAATTTAATCTTATGAGCAACAATTTCAAGTTAATAATTCAGTGAACTCACCATTCTATTATTTAAGCTACAGTAAATCTTATACCAATTTCCTAGTAACTGCAAGTGTGACTAGATGTGTGCAAAAGGCAAAAAACAGTCAGAAATCAAGTTCTGTTTCCATTAAATTAGTGATCATATAATGAGTAAAGAACACAATTATTTTGGTCTGTTTGTGTTATTGAAATAGATAGTTATTTCAAAATATAAATATATCGAAATAAATGGCCATAGGAATTGAACAAGTTCTCATAGCATGGTCTATTAATTATCAGTAAGATTGTTATACTGGATTTTTTTTAAATAACTGTATACTTTTTAAACCAGTTCTGGTACTATGTTCTGATATTTGCAGACTTTGAAAACATAGAGAGTTAATAATAGAAAATAGAAATTGTCTCATATTTATTTATATGAAGATATTGATCTTTGTGAAGACTAGGAAGGGCTGTCAATAATTGATGACCTACACCAAATTTCTTGCAGATTTCAGAAATTTACCAGAGAACTAACATTGTATAGTTGAAATTTGGAGGCACGAGTTTCACTTTAGTAAAAATCTTGTCACTAAAAAGGTTTCAAGTGCACAATCTCTGTTTTAGTGTCTACTAGAACGCTCTCATGATTATTGTCAGATTTTTCTACCTGTCCAGTCCTCTCTCCATCTGGACAGCGCATCTGAAAAGGAGGTCTGCTCTGTTACCCTCTGGAGACATTGGATGATAGACTGGGAAGCTAAGGTGAGTCAGATATAGTCCTATATTTTATTTACCTACTTACTTTAAAAATCATATTTAACCCAAGCTAGATTAAGGTAAAAACTGAATAAAAATATGGGGTCAAAATGGCTAACTCAGGATACTAAACAAATGCTTAGGTAAAGCACGAAAAATAAAACCTACTAAGAGTAAAATTTCACCAGAAATACCTCTCTGTTTTATTCAGTCAACTTTCTGTCCTCTTGAGTAAGATAGCTGACAGGTTTTATTTTTTGAAACCCTTATGCATCAGTTTATAATTATTCTAAAGAGCTTATTTGAAAGCCTCAGTTAGAGACGACTTACCTTAGAAAGCTTTCTTTAAAGAACATTTTTAACCATATCTCTTCAAGAACACCCTTAGCTCCACCTGAGTGATGCTAGTTCTCCTAATCAATCTACCTTCCGAAGTCTTTGACAGTGTCCAGACACATTTAAGTTTTCATTCAGGAACTCGTGTTTACTTTCTTTATTTAAGAGACAATTGGATCATTTTTAGTTAAACATCACATCACTTATTTTAAAGAGTAAATATATTTTTAGACAAGTTGTCATTCTTCTGTCCTAGCTTGGAGAGTAAACAGTTCCTTACCGAGGAGCAATACAACTGACCTGGTTTCTCATTTTCTGACCAATTACCATGTTTCAGTACAAAATTATTCTAATATTCAGCTTATTTGTCCTGGTTTCCACTGGGACAGAGTTAATTTTCTTCCTAGTAGCTGGTACACTGCTGTTTTTAGATGTTGATAATGTTGATAAATATGTAACATTTCACTGGCACATTTCAAGTGCTCAATACATGAGAGGTTATGAACTGGTTATGCTTTTTCCCACCATGAATTTTTAGATGACCATTAAATCCATACCAATGCCTGATGTTGTCTCAACATGTACCCTAGTCAATGAAAAGGAATGTAGGATTAGAAAGGATGCCCTAGGTCATTTAAACGGCCTGGTGTTGCAAGGAGCTACATTTCATATTTCTTTTATAACTGGATTGAGCTGTTTTGTGGGGTGGTTAGGGTGGTGGCTCTTTGGGTTTTTTAAAATGTTCAGTGATTTTCCCCCAGTACTTTGATTGCAAGTCTACTTCTGTACCTCTCTGTTCAGATGGTTAAAATATTTTGCTAATTTATTGCCTAAATGTACTTAAGACTAGTTTATATACACTAGGTTTTGAGCTAGTCTTTATTAGCTAGCTTGAGTCTTTATTAGCTAGCTATCTTTCTGTGCCATTTTCCATGGTATATTTATAGAGAGGTCATCTTCTCAGTCTTCATTTTGCCAGGCTGAACCATCCCAGTTCTGTCATTCTCTATAAGATGAAATCTCTTCAGATTCCTAATTGTCCAGGAAGCCCTTGTCTGTTCTTTCCCCAGTTTGAATTGATCTTCTTTGAACTTTGGTGCACAGAACAGTAAATAACTTTATAAAGTAGCTTTAGTATCTCCTTGCCTCTCTTAGGCACCCTGTCCTAGTAAATTTCCCTTCATGTTGGTGTGTCATCATAATACTATAATTATTCAGTGCATATATCCTCATAGGAAATTGGTCCCATATTGTTTTAAGTCTCTAGACAGAGTTTTGTTCAATTTTAAAACTATTGCAAATCTGAGCCTTAGAAACAGTTTCATAGGTGCTGAGTACACTATGAAAATGACTTTGAAATGACAAAATTTTAATGTGAGATGAGTCACAGTCAGCATAACATTGCAGAAGCGCTACTATTATGTTGTTTTTTTTTTCTTTCCTTCCCAATCATTCTTTTTCCCACCCTGTCCACTCCAGTTTCAGGAAATTATTGTTTTTAAAGCCTTTAGTTGTTTATATAGTACTGGGCAAGACTGCAGTCTTTCAAATGACAGTCTGTCTCAAATTATTTTAGTAGACAGATGATCAGACATTCCTTAATCTGAAACCTTGTACACAAACTCTAGTTTAAGCCTTCTGAAGGAAAAGTTATACTTTACCATGTTTTTTGTAAATTAAATCTATCTTGAAGAATAAAACTCTACCCAAAGTTCCAATAATGTAACTGACAAGCAAAGACATAAAGATAAATCTCTTATACTAAAAAATGTATACAAAGTAACACTAATACTGCAATTTAAAATACTTTAAGAATTAAATCTCAAGTAGCTAGTCTTGAATTAGAAAAAAGTTCCCTAATAACCGTGGGTAGAATGTTATTGTCCAAAAGAATGGTTCAGAAATATTATACGGAGCTTGTTCCAAGAAAGTATTTTCACAGCATGCCCTACAGTTCCAGCAATGACTACTTGACATTTGCTTTAATAAGAACAACAAACTCAAGTTATTTTAAAAATGGGATGAAAAAAATCAAATAATTAATTAGTATTTTGCTCAGAGTTAAGAGCACCCACTAAATGATAACAGATGACATCGGGGAAAACATAGTGGCATCATGATTGAAAATTTAAGCAGTACAACTACAGCATCACAGGAAAATGGGGAGTTGGAGTGAATGACAAATAAGAAATGATAGACGGTAATCAGCTGTGAAAGGTGATGATGACAAGCAATTTGTGTTTGATATATAAAAAGGAACTGAATGGAGGGATCCTCAAACATTTTGGCTGAGATTCTCGTAGAGATGGATGCCTTAGGGCCTTTTCACAGATTTCAGAACCAATTTATTTTAGCACATTGCAACTGTTGATACATTGTATTTGTTTCTCTTTTGTTTAATGAATTTATAATGGTGCTGGTGTATGTGCTACTTGCATTTATTGTGTGAAATGAAAGCTATTCAAAGAGTGTCTGTTACACATTTGAAGAGTTTATTCACATTACTTTTTTTTTTTTGTTTTGTCTCTGTATAATCATGCCAAGGTAGATTGCACGAGCACATAGTCTGAATGCTACAGTTTTTTCAAATAGGCAGTAGGCAAATAGTTCCGTGAAAGAAAACTGGTATTGCATGTGTTTGAGTTTATGAATCAACCATCCTAAGTCAATGAACCAGAGTTGTAAGATCAGAGCAACCCAAGTAACTGAATAACTCGACAAGTCACCATCCACGCATATGTTTTTAAGGTGAGCACCTCAAGGAAGAGAACTATTCAGGAAATAATGTGTCAGAGTAAAAGTCAAGCACCTCCAGGAAATAAAACACTTAAGATACTGACTGCTCATGACATGAGTAAACACCTGAATACCAAGGCAAAACAGTCTGCTTTCCAACTATTTCTCTTCTCTATAATGAGCAGGACAGTAATAACAGACACCCAAGAGCAACTAATGGTATTATCTGGGTGGCATATTTGTGGATTGGTTAAACCACTAATTAAACTTCTAGACTAGTTCTTAGCCTCCTGGGAAATTGATCAGAGGCAAGTACTTTGCTGTAACTTGATTATTCAAGCAGGCCTTGAAGGATGACAGGTATCAGAAATGAGCTGCAATCCCATGTCAAATTAATTAATATTAGCCAGCACATACAAGTGCTTCACAATGACGGACACAAACTGAATTACTGATGAAGGTTTTTGTTTACATCAGAATCTAAACATGACCTTTTGATTTTGATATTCTAATGTATACAAGAAATATATCTCTTGTTTTTCTTTTCAATGCAACAGAATGCTGATGTGTTTTAGTGCAAAAGCAGGTTTCTTCTCGATATGAATTTGCACTGTTTTTATTCTTGATGTCTTGAGCTTGATGGACTTGAAAAGGTTTATGTCATGGTGGAACAGGGATTGAAGCTGTGCATTAAATCATCCTCTGGAGTGACTCACTTTCAATGATGGTGTAAGGTTAAGCAGCAGTTAGCTCCCTACTTACTTGTGTGGTGCCCACCCAAGACTGGCAAGATACAAGAACTTCACTGCTGGCTGACACGCAGTGTGGACATGTATTCCCAGAACCAGAATATATTTCAGTAGATTTAACTCTGGTCTTTCTCTCTTTGCATTAAACACCACCTTCGAGTCATGTATCCAAGGATGCTTTAGTCTGACAGTAAGACATCTTTATACAAGAACTCTTCAGATTAGGGATTTAGAGCTGCGTATCTATTCAGCAGCTTCTGTCATGGCGTTGCAATCCTGTGATGATGCAATACTACAATCTTTGCTCATTACCTCATAGGTGTCTGCAACAAGCAAACTGCCACAGACAAAAGGCTGAGTGCATCAACATTAAGGGTAATTTCTATAAAGAAAATCCATTTCCAGGGGCTCTTTGTTAGAGAGAAAACTGACAAGGTTACTATAACTACTACACATGTTTAACAGGAGTATTTTCTTGTTTTCACACAAAGAAAGCTAGAATATTGATCAATGTTTCTAAGTGAATGCTAAGTAGATTTATTCTCTTCTGTGTAAACAAATAAATCCAAATTTCTTTTAGACCAAATAAAAGTGTTATGATAATTTATAAATACATAGTATAATATATTTCAATTTCAGTGCTCCTAGTTTTTAGATATAGTCACAGAATCACAGAGTCACAGAATGTTTGATGTTGGAAGAGACCTCTGGAGGTCATTTGGTCCAACTTCCCTGCTCAAGCAGGGTCACCTAGGGCCAATTGTCCAGGACCATGTCAGACGGCTTTTGAATATTTCCAAGGATGGAGACTCCACAACTTCTCCAGGCAAACTGTGCCAGTGCTCAGTCACCCTCACAGTACAAGTGTTTCCTGATGTTGAGAGGGAACCTCCTGTGTTTCAGTTTGTGCCCATTACCTCTGGTCCTGGCATTTGGCACCACTAATATGAGCCTGACTCCATCCTCTTTGTACCTTCCCTTCAGGTACCTATATGCATTGATAAGATCCCTCCTGAGCCTTCTCTTCTCTAGACTAAACAGTCACAGCTCTCTCAGCCTTTCCTCACAGGAGAGATGCTTCAATCCCTTCATCATCTTTGTGGCCCTTCATTGGACTCTCTCCAGTATGTCTATGTCTTTCTTGTACTGAGGAGCCCAGAACTGGACACAGGACTCCAGATGCATCCTCACCTGTGGTGAAGGATCACCTCCATCACCCTGCTGGCAACACTCACCCTTATGCAGCCCTGAGTACCATTAGCCCTCTTTGCCACAAGGGCTCATTGGTGGCTCAAGTTTAATTTGGTGTCCACCACGACACTCAGGCCTTCTCTGCCAAGCTGCTTTCCAGGTGGGTGGTCCCCAGTATGTACTGGTGTCTGGGATTGTTCCTCCCCAGGTGCAGGACTTTGCACTTCTCCTTGTTGAACTTCAAGAGGTTCCTATCATGGCATTTCTCCAGCATCTTGAGGTCCCTCTGGATGGGAGTGTATGGATTTGGATTTGCATGGCAAGGTTTTGGTAGCAGGGGGGATGCAGGTGTGACTTCTGTGAGAAGATGTCAGAAGTTTCCCCCATGTCCAAGAGAGTCAGTTCCAGCTGGCTCCAAGATAGACTTGCCACTGGCCAAAGCTGAGCCAATCAGCAACGGCGATAAGGCCTCTGTGATAACACAATTATGAAGTGGTAATACCTGCTGTGCAACAGCAGTGAGTGTGAGGAAGAAGAATTCAGAGACAGTATGTGATGAACTTACTGTAACTTCCATTCCCCATCCCTTTGTGCTGCTCGGGAGAAGGAGGTAGAGAAATTGGGAGTGAAGTTGAACTCAAGAAGAAGGGAATGATAGGGGAAAAGTGTTTTTAGTTTTGTCCTTATTTCTCATTATCCTACCCCATTGTTAATTGTTGATAAATTAAATTCATCATCCCCAAGTCAAGTCTGTTTTGCCTGCGACAGTGATTACTGAGTGATTTTCCTGTCCTTTTCTCAACCCATGAGCCTTTTGTCATATTTTCTCCCCCTGTCCAGTTGAGGAGGGGGAGTCATAGAGTGGCTTGGTGGGCTCTTGGTGGCTAACCAAGTCAATCCACCACAGGCAGCATGACCCCCTGGCATATCAGCCACTCCTCCCAGTTTATTGTCATCTGCAAACTTGCTGTGAGTATAACCTGCCCCATCGTCCAGATCATTAATGAAGATATTAAACAAGACTGACCGAGTTTTGATCCCTGGAGTATACTGCTAGTCGCTGGCCTCCAACTAAACTTTGCACTGCTGATCACCACCCTCTGTTCCTGGCCATTCATCCAGTTTTCAATCCACCACACTGTCTGCTCATCCAGCTCATATCTCAACAGCTTCTCTATGAGGATCTTATAGGAGATAGTGTCAAAGACCTTCCTGTAGTCCAGGTAGACAAGATATACTGCTCTCCCCCCATCTACCAGGCCAGTCACTTCATCATAGAAGTTTATTAAGTTGGTCAACCATGACTTCCTCTTGGTGAAGCCATACTGGCTACTTCTGATGATTTTCTTGTCCTTAATGTGCCTGGAAATGGATTCCTGGATTAGCTGATCCATCACTTTCCCAAGGATCGAGGTAAGACTGACCGGTCTGTAGTTCCCTGGGTCCTCCTCTTTGTCCTCTTGAAGATAAGGGTGACATTTGCTTTCTTCCAGTCCTCAAGCACTTCTCCCAGTTTTCTTGACTGATCAAAGATTGTCAAGAGTGGCCTTGCAATGACATCTTCCAGCTCCCTCAGCACTTGTGTCTGCATGCCATCAAGGCCCATGGGCCTATGCATGTCCTGTTTGCCTAAGTATCCCCTGACCTTTTTGACCAAGGCTATGTCTCCCTTACTCCAGCCTTTCTCCCTGGTCTCTGGGACCTGTGATTTCTGAAAGCCAGACTGGTAGTAAAGACTGAGGCAAAGAAGGCAGTCAGTACTTCCACCTTTTCCATGTCCTGTGTAAGCAAGTCCCTTGTCTCATTGTGCAATGGGCCCACATTTTCCCTAGTCTTCCTTTTGTCACCTATGTACTTGTAGATGTGCTTTTTGATGTCTTCAACATCCTTGGCCAGATTCAATTTCAGTTGGGCTTTCGCTTTCCTGACTTTATCCCTGAATGCTTGGACAATGCTTCTGTATTCCTCCCAGGTTACTCATCCTTGTTTCTACCCTTTACATTTCCTTTTTGATTCTGGCCAGGATGTCCTTGTTCTTCCTCACAGGCCTCCTGGCATTTTTGCCTGACTTCTTACTTGTTGGGATGGAGCTCTCTTGAGCTTGGAGGACATGTTCCTTGAATATTCACCAGCCTTCATGGGCCTCTCATCTCTCTGAGGCCTTATCCCACAGGACTTTTCCAAGCAGATCTTTGAAGGGAATAAAGCCTGCTCTCTGAAGTCCAGGGTTGTGAGTATGTTTTTCACTCTCCTTGCTGCCCGTGGAATCATAAACACCATCTCATGGTCACTGCATCCAAGGCTACCTTTGATCTTCACATCCCCAATGAGTCCCTCCTTGTCGGGGTGTATGAGGTCCAGCAGAACACCTCTTCTCATTGGCTCCTCTATCACTTGGAGGAGGAAGTGAACACCAGTGCATTCCAGGAACCTCATGGACTGCTTAAGCCCCGCTGTATTGTTCCTCCAACAGATATCATAAATAACTTTTAAAAGTTATATAAATTATATAGTCCATTATACTTTTTTCAGCTTCTAAAAATCACTTGTCTTCAAGTACCAATTTTCACTAGTCCTCGGAAAACTGTTTTAAGAGTTTTGACTATGTTTAGTCACAGTCCTTTTTACTTTTTGGAGAGACTTGTAAGAAAAGAATTTTCTCTGGAATAAAGAATCCCATTAGGGATCTACAACTTCAGAAGAATTGAGATCACAAGATAGCATTTATTATCTAACCACCTCAGTGATATCAGGTTAATATAGCATGCAGTATGAGGGTCTGGAAAAAATACAGCATCTTTGTGATGATATAAGGAAGAAGAACATTTAGAATAGGAACTTGGAAGAGGTGGAACTATTAATATAATAAATTATGATATAATTTATACAAACTCTAATCTTCTGTACTTTGTTGCTTCCAATAAAAAAAAAAAAGACCTTGAGAAAAAAATACGTTTGACATTGATATGCATACCCTTTGGGGAATAAAAAATTACAAACTCCCTGGCTTTTACAGCTAACAATGCATCATTTCTGACAGAATAATTATGATGTCATAAGCTTTTTTATGCTTCAGAAACATTCATCTGCACTCATTTTACATTTCAGAAGTAAATGTACTGTATCAAGAATTAGGGATATTGTAAATACAGATTTCTATTTGTTCCGGGTAATAATGCATCTGGGTGAAAATTCTTGGACTATGATATAACATAGATCTTTAATATGAAATAATATTAAGAATTAGATAAAATTCCTGAGATTCTTGGTGATGAAGAGAATTTATACACAATGTATATGAAAGATAACAACCTGCAGCTCTTCTAAATTCATTAGAATGTTGTGGGGTTCTTTGTACTACAAGTGCACATACACTACTAAGATTGCTAAAATAATTAAGACAAGCACTGATAAAAATTTCCCTTATGTGCATATCTCTCTCTTGCTCTAAAAAATGCATTTCTTGCCAATGATGTACTTTTTCTCTTTAATCTTCCTGTTACAATATGCCTAAGGCTTTATTCTTGTCCCTCTCTTGCCTTCATCTTTTTTCCTCTAAGACATTTTACTGAAAATTTCAATATTGATCATCATATATAGATGACGTCCTCCTTCAAATCATATCTCACAGGTTTTTCTGTGTTTTGGTTGGTGTTAACTGCTATCTACACAATTAGCTTCTTATTTGTTTCTAAAACAGCTGAAATATACCCTTACTAGCCAAAATATCATCATTAACTTCTCTATGTACTTACTAATTATTTTTTAGGAAATGTAAAACCTGATTGCCTTTTTACTGTCTTGAACTTCATACATACGAGACCATGGATTTCAATAGAGTTATTCTTATAATTTTAAGAAGTGGGATAGATAATCAGACCTTTTGTTTGTTGTCTACACTAGTATTTCTGGAATTGTTATTGCTCTTCAACTTTAATTTCTTCTTAAATTATAATTTTCCCCTAAGCTTTTTACTTTCAATAAAACACTGTTTGTATTAAAAATCACTCACTAGAGAACTCCAAACAAGTTTCACACATGCCAGTTATTATAACCGAAACTGTCCTTCTCAATCTTAAAATCATTTTGACTGAAAACGATTTTTTTTAAACAACTTTTCTTTATTAAAACGGTAAAAAATGCATCCCTGGAATTGTATCGTTCAATTTTATTTTCTTCTACTGAGAAAATAAACACATAGGCTATTATTTAATTGCAGTACAGAGCATGAAACAATCAAGACAATAATGACTGAGATATGTTAATGTGTTATTCCTGCTATGTGTTAATGTTATCCCTCTTGGTTACCTGAATCAAGAGGGGAGGAAATGATTCAGAGAATTAAATAGTCAAGGAAAATTGTGTGAATAAGTAATTTGTTGCATTGTATGGAGCCAAAAAGACTTTAGATGGCATATTGCACTGCTATCTTGAGCTCTTCTCTTTCTGCTTTGTCCTTCACTACTCTTTTGGCAAATGTGGAAAATTCTTACACTTACTAATCAAAAGACTGATGATAATGTCACACTTTACCCTTGATTTTCTGATAGCTGTGCCCCTGTATGACTTGTGATTCAGTAATGGTATTGAAAATTCATTTTCATATGAGAATTATATTTTGAAGATGGCCTGACAACTGAAAAATGTGCTGAAACATTCCATAATATTGTTAATACTGAGATAAGCTGCTGAATATAGTATGTTCGAGAGGCACCAAACTGAAATAAGTGTTTAACCAGGTATTAATTATATTTTCAGCCACAAGCTTTGCATCAGACTGAGACCTTCTGAAACAAGTCAGGATTCAAGAATTACTAACATCATGAATCTTAGAAAGATTGGGGGTTTTTTGTTTGTTTTTCTTAACCTGAATAATGTTATTCAAATGTCACACAAACTGAAAGTGAGTATCAGTTCATATATGTGTGTAATTATCTATCCTCTCCTGGCTAACAAATTTTTCATACTCAACCATCCTTCAGTTGTTCTTCACTGCCTGTTCTCTCCCTCCGTGCCTTATATGTGAGAGATGAAGCACTTGTATGTCTTCACAATGCCTTCCAGTCAAAACTAGCTACCAAAAATCTAATTTTTCAATTGTTTAATTTGGCTTATTTTTTGTTCTGCAAGATTAAGAACTGTTCTCACAGTCAGATAAGACTGTGGTTTCAAGATACAAAATCTTCAGTCAATGTTTGCTTATTTTTGGCATTTTTTGACTTTCACCACCTGTTCCCGCTTCTGTGCCATACATGGAGTACTCATACGATATGTTGGCATCACTACTTGTGATAAACTGTAAAGGAGACAGAAGATTCAATTTAATTAAAACATAGAAAAAAATGTGTGTTAATTCCTAAAAGTAGTTGTGCAAGCCCTATGGGCCATAAAGGACAGGTAAGAGTGAACAATGGAACAACAACGGAATAAGAAACAAGAAAAATATATTCACATCACCTATGTAAATAAAAATTTATTTTTATTTTATTTATTCCTGCACTTTGGTCACAATAACCCCAT